>NW_027207046.1:0-64000 GCF_032191515.1 Phaenicophaeus curvirostris | reverse complement strand
TATCTCCCGCAGGGCAGCTGCTACCATCAAATGTTTGCCCTCATTAGACTCCCCTCTGGAAGCGCTTTCACTGCAAGCTGCAGATTCCCTCCTACCAGCAAGCTTTAGGATTGGGTACTGAATTGTAACTTAACTGCGGCTAATAAGGCGATTTTGGGAAAGAGAATATCTCCCGCAGGGAAGCTGCTACCATCAAATGTTTGCCCTCATTAGACTCCCCTCTGGAAGCGCTTTCACTGCAAGCTGCAGATTCCCTCCTAACAGCAAGCTTTAGGATAGGGTACTGAATTGTATCTTAACTGCGGCTAATAAGGCAAAATTGGAAAAAGATTATCTCCCGCAGGGAAGCTGCTACCATCAAATCTTTGCCCTCGTTAGACTCCCCTCTGGAAGCGCTTTCACTGCAAGCTGCAGATTCCCTCCTAACAGCAAGCTTTAGGATAGGGTACTGAATTGTAACTTAATTTCGCCTAATAATGCGATTATGGCAAAGACAGTATCTCCCGCAGGGAAGCTGCTACCATCAAACGTTTGCCCTCATTAGACTCCCCTCCGGAAGCGCTTTCACTGCAAGCTGCAGATTCCCTCCTAACAGCAAGCTTTAGGAGAGGGTACTGAATTGTAACTTACTTTCGCCTAATAATATTATTTTGGAAAAGAGAGTATCTCCCGCAGGGAAGCTGCTACCATCAAATGTTTGCCCTCATTAGACTCCCCTCTGGAAGCGCTTTCACTGCAAGCTGCAGATTCCCTCCTAACAGCAAGCTTTAGGATAGGGTACTGAATTGAAACTTACTTTCGCATAATAATGCGATTTTGGCAAAGAGAGTATCTCCCGCAGGGAAGCTGCTACCATCAAATGTTTGCCCTCATTAGACTCCCCTCTGGAAGCGCTTTCACTGCAAGCTGCAGATTCCCTCCTAACAGCAAGCTTTAGGATAGGGTACTGAATTGTATCTTAACTGCGTATAATAAGGCGATTATGGCAAATAGAGTATCTCCCGCAGGGAAGCTGCTACCATCAAATGTTTGCCCTCGTTAGACTCCCCTCTGGAAGCGCTTTCACTGCAAGCTGCAGATTCCCTCCTAACAGCAAGCTTTAGGATAGGGTACTGAATTGTATCTTACTTTCGCCTAATAATGCGATTTTGGCAAAGAGAGTATCTCCCGCAGGGAAGCTGCTACCATCAAATGTTTGCCCTCGTTAGACTCCCCTCTGGAAGCGCTTTCACTGCAAGCTGCAGATTCCCTCCTAACAGCAAGCTTTAGGATATAGTACTGAATTGTAACTTACTTTCGCCTAATAATGCGATTTTGGCAAAGAGAGTATCTCCCGCAGGGAAGCTGCTACCATCAAATGTTTGCCCTCATTAGACTCCCCTCTGGAAGCGCTTTCACTGCAAGCTGCAGATTCCCTCCTAACAGCAAGCTTTAGGATAGGGTACTGAATTGTAACTTACTTTCGCCTAATAATGTGATTTTGGCAAAGAGAGTATCTCCCGCAGTGAAGATGCTATCATCAAATGTTTGCCCTCATTAGACTCCCCTCTGGAAGCGCTTTCACTGCAAGCTGCAGATTCCCTCCTAACAGCAAGCTTTAGGATAGGGTCCTGAATTGTATCTTACTTTCGCCTAATAATGCGATTTTGGAAAAGAGACTATCTCCCGCAGGGAAGCTGCTACCATCAAATGTTTGCCCTCGTTAGACTCCCCTCTGGAAGCGCTTTCACTGCAAGCTGCAGATTCCCTCCTAACAGCAAGCTTTAGGATAGGGTACTGAATTGTAACTTACTTTCGCCTAATAAGGCGTTTTAGCAAAGAGAGTATCTCCCGCAGGGAAGCTGCTACCATCAAATGTTTGCCCTCGTTAGACTCCCCTCTGGAAGCGCTTTTACTGCAAGCTACAGATTCCCTCCTAACAGCAAGCTTTAGGATAGGGTACTGAATTGTAACTTACTTTCGCCTAATAATTCGTTTTTAGCAAAGAGAGTATCTCCCGCAGGGAAGCTGCTACCATCAAATGTTTGCCCTCGTTAGACTACCCTCTGGAAGCGCTTTCACTGCAAGCTGCAGATTCCCTCCTAACAGCAAGCTTTAGGATAGGGCACTGAATTGTAACTTACTTTCGCCTAATAAGGCGATTTTGGCAAAGAGAATATCTCCCGCAGGGAAGCTGCTACCATCAAATGTTTTCCCTCGTTAGACTACCCTCTGGAAGCGCTTTCACTGCAAGCTGCAGATACCCTCCTAACAGCAAGTTTATGATAGGGTACTGAATTGTAACTTAACTGCGGCTAATAATGCGATTTTAGAAAAGAGAGTATCTCCCGCAGGGAAGCTGCTACCATCAAATGTTTGCCCTCATTAGACTCCCCTCTGGAAGCGCTTTCACTGCAAGCTGCAGATTCCCTCCTAACAGCAAGCTTTAGGATAGGGTACTGAATTGTAACTTACTTTCGTCTAATACTGCGGTTTTGGCAAAGAGAGTATCTCCCGCAGGGAAGCTGCTACCATCAAATGTTTGCCGTCATTAGACTCCCCTCTGGAAGCGCTTTCACTGCAAGCTGCAGATTCCCTCCTAACAGCAAGCTTTAGGATAGGGTACTGAATTGTAACTTACTTTTGCCTAATAATGCGTTTTTAGCAAAGAGAGTATCTCCCGCAGAGAAGCTGCTACCATCAAATGTTTGCCCTCATTAGACTCCCCTCTGGAACAGCTTTCACTGCAAGCTCCAGATTCCCTTCTAACAGCAAGCTTTAGGATAGGGTACTGAATTGTAACTTAACTGCGGCTAATAAGGCGATTTTGGGAAATAGAATATCTCCCGCAGGGAAGCTGCTACCATCAAATGTTTGCCCTCATTAGACTCCCCTCTGGAAGCGCTTTCACTGCAAGCTGCAGATTCCCTCCTAACAGCAAGCTTTAGGATAGGGTACTGAATTGTAACTTACTTTCGCCTAATAATCCGATTTTGGCAAAGAGAGTATCTCCCGCAGGGAAGTTGGTACCATCAAACGTTTGCCCTCGTTAGACTCCCCTCCGGAAGCGCTTTCACTGCAAGCAGCAGATTCCCTCCTAATAGCAAGCTTTAGTATAGAGTACTGAATTGTATCTTCCTTTCGCCTAATAATGCGATTTTTGCAAAGAGACTATCTCCCGCAGGGCAGCTGCTACCATCAAATGTTTGCCCTCATTAGACTCCCCTCTGGAAGCGCTTTCACTGCAAGCTGCAGATTCCCTCCTACCAGCAAGCTTTAGGATTGGGTACTGAATTGTAACTTAACTGCGGCTAAAAAGGCGCTTTTGGGAAAGAGAATATCTCCCGCAGGGAAGCTGCTACCATCAAATGTTTGCCCTCATTAGACTCCCCTCTGGAAGCGCTTTCACTGCAAGCTGCAGATTCCCTCCTAACAGCAAGCTTTAGGATAGGGTACTGAATTGTAACTTACTTTCGCCTAATAAGTCGTTATTATCAAAGAGAGTATCTCCCGCAGGGAAGCTGCTACCATCAAATGTTTGCCCTCGTTAGACTCCCCTCTGGAAGCGCTTTCACTGCAAGCTGCAGATTCCCTCCTAACAGCAAGCTTTAGGATAGGGTACTGAATTGAAACTTACTTTCGCCTAATAATGCGATTTTGGCAAAGAGACTATCTCCCGCAGGGAAGCTGCTACCATCAAATGTTTGCCCTCATTAGACTCCCCTCTGGAAGCGCTTTCACTGCAAGCTGCAGATTCCCTCCTAACAGCAAGCTTTAGGATAGGGTACTGAATTGTAACTTAACTGCGGCTAATAATGCGATTTTTTCAAAGAGAGTATCTCCCGCAGGGAAGCTGCTACCATCAAATGTTTGCCCTCATTAGACTCCCCTCTGGAAGCGCTTTCACTGAAATCTGCAGATTCCCTCCTAACAGCAAGCTTTAGGATAGGGTACTGAATTGTAACTTACTTTCGGCTAATAAGGCGATATTGGCAAAGAGAGTATCTCCCGCAGGGAAGCTGCTACCATCAAATATTTGCCCTCATTAGACTCTCCTCTGGAAGCGCTTTCACTGCAAGCTGCAGATTCCCTCCTAACAGCTAGCTTTAGGATAGGGTACTGAATTGTAACTTACTTTCGCCTAATAATGCGATTTTGGCAAAGAGAGTATCTCCCGCAGGGAAGCTGCTACCATCAAATGTTTGCCCTCATTACACTCCCCTCTGGAAGCGCTTTCACTGCAAGCTGCAGATTCCCTCCTAACAGCAAGCTTTAGGATAGGGTACTGAATTGTAACTTAATTTCGCCTAATAATGCGATTTTGGCAAAGAGAGTATCTCCCGCAGGGAAGCTGCTACCATCAAATCTTTGCCCTCATTAGACTCCCCTCTGGAAGCACTTTGACTGCAAGCTGCAGATTCCCTCCTAACAGCAAGCTTTAGGATAGGGTACTGAATTGTAACTTAACTGCGGCTAATAAGGCGTTTTTAGCAAAGAGAGCATCTCCCACAGGGAAGCTGCTACCATCAAATGTTTGCCCTCGTTAGACTCCCCTCTGGAAGCGCTTTCACTGCAAGCTGCAGATTCCCTCCTAACAGCAAGCTTTAGGATAGGGTACTGAATTGTAACTTACTTTCGCCTAATAATGCGATTTTGGCAAAGAGAGTATCTCCCGCAAGGAAGCTGCTACCATCAAGTGTTTGCCCTCATTAGACTCCCCTCTGGAAGCGCTTTCACTGCAAGCTGCAGATTCCCTCCTAACAACAATCTTTAGGATAGTGTACTGAATTCTAACATAACTGCGGCTAATAATGGGATTTTGGCAAAGAGAGTATCTCCCGCAGGGAAGCTGCTACCATCAAATGTTTGCCCTCATTAGACTCCCCTCTGGAAGCGCTTTGACTGCAAGCTGCAGATTCCCTCCTAACAGCAAGCTTTAGGATAGGGTACTGAATTGTCACTTACTTTCGCCTAATAACGCGTTTTTAACAAAGAGAGTATCTCCCGCAGGGAAGCTGCTACCATCAAATGTTTGCCCTCTTTAGTCTCCCCTCTGGAAGCGCTTTCACTGCAAGCTGCAGATTCCCTCCTAACAGCAAGCTTTAGGATAGGGTACTGAATTGTAACTTACTTTCGCATAATAATGCGATTATGTCAAAGAGAGTATCTCCCGCAGGGAAGCTGCTACCATCAAATCTTTGCCCTCATTAGACTCCCCTCTGGAAGCGCTTTCACTGCAAGCTGCAGATTCCCTCCTAACAGCAAGCTTTAGGATAGGGTACTGAATTGTAACTTACTTTCGCCTAATAATGCGATTTTGGCAAAGAGAATATCTCCCGCAAGGAAGCTGCTACCATCAAGTGTTTGCCCTCATTAGACTCCCCTCTAGAAGCGCTTTTACTGCAAGCTGCAGATTCCCTCCTAACAGCAAGCTGTAGGACACTGTACTGAACTGTAACTTACTTTCGCCTAAAAATGCGTTTTTAACAAAGAGAGTATCTCCCGCAGGGAAGCTGCTACCATCAAGTGTTTGCCCTCATTAGACTCCCCTCTGGAAGTGCTTTCACTGCAAGCTGCAGATTCCCTCCTAACAGCAAGCTTTAGGATAGGGTACTGAATTGTATCTTAACTGCGGCTAATAATGGGATTTTGTCAAAGAGAGTATCTCCCGCAGGGAAGCTGCTACCATCAAATGTTTGCCCTCATTAGACTCCCCTCTGGAAGCGCTTTCACTGCAAGCTGCAGATTCCCTCCTAACAGCAAGCTTTAGGATAAGGTACTGAATTGTAACTTAACTGCGGCTAATAAGGCGATTTTGGGAAATAGAATATCTCCCGCAGGGAAGCTGCTACCATCAAATGTTTGCCCTCATTAGACTCCCCTCTGGAAGCGCTTTCACTGCAAGCTGCAGATTCCCTCCTAACCGCAAGCTTTAGGATAAGGTACTGAATTGTAACTTAACTGCGGCTAATAAGGCGATTTTGGGAAATAGAATATCTCCCGCAGGGAAGCTGCTACCATCAAATGTTTGCCCTCATTAGACTCCCCTCTGGAAGCGCTTTCACTGCAAGCTGCAGATTCCCTCCTAACAGCAAGCTTTAGGATAGGGTACTGAATTGTAACTTAACTGCGGCTAATAATGCGATTTTTTCAAAGAGAGTATCTCCCGCAGGGAAGCTGCTACCATCAAATGTTTGCCCTCATTAGACTCCCCTCTGGAAGCGCTTTCACTGCAAGCTGCAGATTCCCTCCTAACAGCAAGCTTTAGGATAGGGTACTGAATTGTAACTTACTTTCGCCTAATAATCCGATTTTGGCAAAGAGAGTATCTCCCGCAGGGAAGCTGGTACCATCAAACGTTTGCCCTCGTTAGACTCCCCTCCGGAAGCGCTTTCACTGCAAGCAGCAGATTCCCTCCTAACAGCAAGCTTTAGTATAGAGTACTGAATTGTATCTTCCTTTCGCCTAATAATGCGATTTTGGCAAAGAGAGTATCTCCCGCAGGGCAGCTGCTACCATCAAATGTTTGCCCTCATTAGGCTCCCCTCTGGAAGCGCTTTCACTGCAAGCTGCAGATTCCCTCCTACCAGCAAGCTTTAGGATTGGGTACTGAATTGTAACTTAACTGCGGCTAATAAGGCGCTTTTTGGAAAGAGAATATCTCCCGCAGGGAAGCTGCTACCATCAAATGTTTGCCCTCATTAGACTCCCCTCTGGAAGCGCTTTCACTGCAAGCTGCAGATTCCCTCCTAACAGCAAGCTTTAGGATAGGGTACTGAATTGTATCTTAACTGCGGCTAATAAGGCAAAATTGGAAAAAGATTATCTCCCGCAGGGAAGCTGCTACCATCAAATCTTTGCCCTCGTTAGACTCCCCTCTGGAAGCGCTTTCACTGCAAGCTGCAGATTCCCTCCTAACAGCAAGCTTTAGGATAGGGTACTGAATTGTAACTTAATTTCGCCTAATAATGCGATTATGGCAAAGACAGTATCTCCCGCAGGGAAGCTGCTACCATCAAACGTTTGCCCTCATTAGACTCCCCTCCGGAAGCGCTTTCACTGCAAGCTGCAGATTCCCTCCTAACAGCAAGCTTTAGGAGAGGGTACTGAATTGTAACTTACTTTCGCCTAATAATATTATTTTGGAAAAGAGAGTATCTCCCGCAGGGAAGCTGCTACCATCAAATGTTTGCCCTCATTAGACTCCCCTCTGGAAGCGCTTTCACTGCAAGCTGCAGATTCCCTCCTAACAGCAAGCTTTAGGATAGGGTACTGAATTGAAACTTACTTTCGCATAATAATGCGATTTTGGCAAAGAGAGTATCTCCCGCAGGGAAGCTGCTACCATCAAATGTTTGCCCTCATTAGACTCCCCTCTGGAAGCGCTTTCACTGCAAGCTGCAGATTCCCTCCTAACAGCAAGCTTTAGGATAGGGTACTGAATTGTATCTTAACTGCGTATAATAAGGCGATTATGGCAAATAGAGTATCTCCCGCAGGGAAGCTGCTACCATCAAATGTTTGCCCTCGTTAGACTCCCCTCTGGAAGCGCTTTCACTGCAAGCTGCAGATTCCCTCCTAACAGCAAGCTTTAGGATAGGGTACTGAATTGTATCTTACTTTCGCCTAGTAATGCGATTTTGGCAAAGAGAGTATCTCCCGCAGGGAAGCTGCTACCATCAAATGTTTGCCCTCGTTAGACTCCCCTCTGGAAGCGCTTTCACTGCAAGCTGCAGATTCCCTCCTAACAGCAAGCTTTAGGATATACTACTGAATTGTAACTTACTTTCGCCTAATAATGCGATTTTGGCAAAGAGAGTATCTCCCGCAGGGAAGCTGCTACCATCAAATGTTTGCCCTCATTAGACTCCCCTCTGGAAGCGCTTTCACTGCAAGCTGCAGATTCCCTCCTAACAGCAAGCTTTAGGATAGGGTACTGAATTGTAACTTACTTTCGCCTAATAATGCGATTTTGGCAAAGAGAGTATCTCCCGCAGTGAAGATGCTACCATCAAATGTTTGCCCTCATTAGACTCCCCTCTGGAAGCGCTTTCACTGCAAGCTGCAGATTCCCTCCTAACAGCAAGCTTTAGGATAGGGTCCTGAATTGTATCTTACTTTCGCCTAATAATGCGATTTTGGAAAAGAGACTATCTCCCGCAGGGAAGCTGCTACCATCAAATGTTTGCCCTCGTTAGACTCCCCTCTGGAAGCGCTTTCACTGCAAGCTGCAGATTCCCTCCTAACAGCAAGCTTTAGGATAGGGTACTGAATTGTAACTTACTTTCGCCTAATAAGGCGTTTTAGCAAAGAGAGTATCTCCCGCAGGGAAGCTGCTACCATCAAATGTTTGCCCTCGTTAGACTCCCCTCTGGAAGCGCTTTCACTGCAAGCTACAGATTCCCTCCTAACAGCAAGCTTTAGGATAGGGTACTGAATTGTAACTTACTTTCGCCTAATAATTCGTTTTTAGCAAAGAGAGTATCTCCCGCAGGGAAGCTGCTACCATCAAATGTTTGCCCTCGTTAGACTACCCTCTGGAAGCGCTTTCACTGCAAGCTGCAGATTCCCTCCTAACAGCAAGCTTTAGGATAGGGCACTGAATTGTAACTTACTTTCGCCTAATAAGGCGATTTTGGCAAAGAGAGTATCTCCCGCAGGGAAGCTGCTACCATCAAATGTTTTCCCTCGTTAGACTACCCTCTGGAAGCGCTTTCACTGCAAGCTGCAGATACCCTCCTAACAGCAAGTTTATGATAGGGTACTGAATTGTAACTTAACTGCGGCTAATAATGCGATATTGGAAAAGAGAGTATCTCCCGCAGGGAAGCTGCTACCATCAAATGTTTGCCCTCATTAGACTCCCCTCTGGAAGCGCTTTCACTGCAAGCTGCAGATTCCCTCCTAACAGCAAGCTTTAGGATAGGGTACTGAATTGTAACTTACTTTCGTCTAATACTGCGGTTTTGGCAAAGAGAGTATCTCCCGCAGGGAAGCTGCTACCATCAAATGTTTGCCCTCATTAGACTCCCCTCTGGAAGCGCTTTCACTGCAAGCTGCAGATTCCCTCCTAACAGCAAGCTTTAGGATAGGGTACTGAATTGTAACTTACTTTTGCCTAATAATGCGTTTTTAGCAAAGAGAGTATCTCCCGCAGAGAAGCTGCTACCATCAAATGTTTGCCCTCATTAGACTCCCCTCTGGAACAGCTTTCACTGCAAGCTCCAGATTCCCTCCTAACAGCAAGCTTTAGGATAGGGTACTGAATTGTAACTTAACTGCGGCTAATAAGGCGATTTTGGGAAATAGAATATCTCCCGCAGGGAAGCTGCTACCATCAAATGTTTGCCCTCATTAGACTCCCCTCTGGAAGCGCTTTCACTGCAAGCTGCAGATTCCCTCCTAACAGCAAGCTTTAGGATAGGGTACTGAATTGTAACTTACTTTCGCCTAATAATCCGATTTTGGCAAAGAGAGTATCTCCCGCAGGGAAGTTGGTACCATCAAACGTTTGCCCTCGTTAGACTCCCCTCCGGAAGCGCTTTCACTGCAAGCAGCAGATTCCCTCCTAACAGCAAGCTTTAGTATAGAGTACTGAATTGTATCTTCCTTTCGCATAATAATGCGATTTTGGCAAAGAGACTATCTCCCGCAGGGCAGCTGCTACCATCAAATGTTTGCCCTCATTAGACTCCCCTCTGGAAGCGCTTTCACTGCAAGCTGCAGATTCCCTCCTACCAGCAAGCTTTAGGATTGGGTACTGAATTGTAACTTAACTGCGGCTAAAAAGGCGCTTTTGGGAAAGAGAATATCTCCCGCAGGGAAGCTGCTACCATCAAATGTTTGCCCTCATTAGACTCCCCTCTGGAAGCGCTTTCACTGCAAGCTGCAGATTCCCTCCTAACAGCAAGCTTTAGCATAGGGTACTGAATTGTATCTTACTTTCGCCTAATAATGCGATTTTGGCAAAGAGAGTACCTCCCACAGGGAAGCTGCTACCATCAAATGTTTGCCCTCGTTAGACTCCCCTCTGGAAGCGCTTTCACTGCAAGCTGCAGATTCCCTCCTAACAGCAAGCTTTAGGATAGGGTACTGAATTGTATCTTAACAGCGGCAAATAAGGCAAAATTGGAAAAGAGATTATCTCCCGCAGGGAAGCTGCTACCATCAAATCTTTGCCCTCGTTAGACTCCCCTCTGGAAGCGCTTTCACTGCAAGCTGCAGATTCCCTCCTAACAGCAAGCTTTAGGATAGGGTACTGAATTGTAACTTAATTTCGCCTAATAATGCGATTATGGCAAAGTCAGTATCTCCCGCAGGGAAGCTGCTACCATCAAACGTTTGCCCTCATTAGACTCCCCTCCGGAAGCGCTTTCACTGCAAGCTGCAGATTCCCTCCTAACAGCAAGCTTTAGGAGAGGGTACTGAATTGTAACTTACTTTCGCCTAATAATACGATTTTGGAAAAGAGAGTATCTCCCGCAGGGAAGCTGCTACCATCAAATGTTTGCCCTCATTAGACTCCCCTCTGGAAGCGCTTTCACTGCAAGCTGCAGATTCCCTCCTAACAGCAAGCTTTAGGATAGGGTACTGAATTGAAACTTAATTTCGCCTAATAATGCGATTTTGGCAAAGAGAGTATCTCCCGCAGGGAAGCTGCTAACATCAAATGTTTGCCCTCATTAGACTCCCCTCTGGAAGCGCTTTCACTGCAAGCTGCAGATTCCCTCCTAACAGCAAGCTTTAGGATAGGGTACTGAATTGTAACTTAACTGGGGCTAATAATGCGATTTTGGCAAAGAGAGTATCTCCCGCAGGGAAGCTGCTACCATCAAATGTTTGCCCTCGTTAGACTCCCCTCTGGAAGCGCTTTCACTGCAAGCTGCAGATTCCCTCCTAACAGCAAGCTTTAGGATAGAGTACTGAATTGTAACTTACTTTCGCCTAATAATGCGATTTTGGCAAAGAGAGTATCTCCCGCAGGGAAGCTGCTACCATCAAATGTTTGCCCTCATTAGACTCCCCTCTGGAAGCGCTTTCACTGCAAGCTGCAGATTCCCTCCTAACAGCAAGCTTTAGGATAGGGTACTGAATTGTAACTTACTTTCGCCTAATAATGCGATTTTGGCAAAGAGAGTAACTCCCGCAGTGAAGATGCTACCATCAAATGTTTGCCCTCATTAGACTCCCCTCTGGAAGCGCTTTCACTGCAAGCAGCAGATTCCCTCCTAACAGCAAGCTTTAGTATAGAGTACTGAATTGTATCTTCCTTTCGCCTAATAATGCGATTTTGGCAAAGAGACTATCTCCCGCAGGGCAGCTGCTACCATCAAATGTTTGCCCTCATTAGACTCCCCTCTGGAAGCGCTTTCACTGCAAGCTGCAGATTCCCTCCTACCAGCAAGCTTTAGGATTGGGTACTGAATTGTAACTTAACTGCGGCTAAAAAGGCGCTTTTGGGAAAGAGAATATCTCCCGCAGGGAAGCTGCTACCATCAAATGTTTGCCCTCATTAGACTCCCCTCTGGAAGCGCTTTCACTGCAAGCTGCAGATTCCCTCCTAACAGCAAGCTTTAGGATAGGGTACTGAATTGTAACTTAACTGCGGCTAATAAGGCGCTTTTGGGAAAGAGAATATCTCCCGCAGGGAAGCTGCTACCATCAAATGTTTGCCCTCATTAGACTCCCCTCTGGAAGCGCTTTCACTGCAAGCTGCAGATTCCCTCCTAACAGCAAGCTTTAGCATAGGGTACTGAATTGTATCTTACTTTCGCCTAATAATGCGATTTTGGCAAAGAGAGTACCTCCCACAGGGAAGCTGCTACCATCAAATGTTTGCCCTCGTTAGACTCCCCTCTGGAAGCGCTTTCACTGCAAGCTGCAGATTCCCTCCTAACAGCAAGCTTTAGGATAGGGTACTGAATTGTATCTTAACAGCGGCAAATAAGGCAAAATTGGAAAAGAGATTATCTCCCGCAGGGAAGCTGCTACCATCAAATCTTTGCCCTCGTTAGACTCCCCTCTGGAAGCGCTTTCACTGCAAGCTGCAGATTCCCTCCTAACAGCAAGCTTTAGGATAGGGTACTGAATTGTAACTTAATTTCGCCTAATAATGCGATTATGGCAAAGTCAGTATCTCCCGCAGGGAAGCTGCTACCATCAAACGTTTGCCCTCATTAGACTCCCCTCCGGAAGCGCTTTCACTGCAAGCTGCAGATTCCCTCCTAACAGCAAGCTTTAGGAGAGGGTACTGAATTGTAACTTACTTTCGCCTAATAATACGATTTTGGAAAAGAGAGTATCTCCCGCAGGGAAGCTGCTACCATCAAATGTTTGCCCTCATTAGACTCCCCTCTGGAAGCGCTTTCACTGCAAGCTGCAGATTCCCTCCTAACAGCAAGCTTTAGGATAGGGTACTGAATTGAAACTTAATTTCGCCTAATAATGCGATTTTGGCAAAGAGAGTATCTCCCGCAGGGAAGCTGCTAACATCAAATGTTTGCCCTCATTAGACTCCCCTCTGGAAGCGCTTTCACTGCAAGCTGCAGATTCCCTCCTAACAGCAAGCTTTAGGATAGGGTACTGAATTGTAACTTAACTGGGGCTAATAATGCGATTTTGGCAAAGAGAGTATCTCCCGCAGGGAAGCTGCTACCATCAAATGTTTGCCCTCGTTAGACTCCCCTCTGGAAGCGCTTTCACTGCAAGCTGCAGATTCCCTCCTAACAGCAAGCTTTAGGATAGAGTACTGAATTGTAACTTACTTTCGCCTAATAATGCGATTTTGGCAAAGAGAGTATCTCCCGCAGGGAAGCTGCTACCATCAAATGTTTGCCCTCATTAGACTCCCCTCTGGAAGCGCTTTCACTGCAAGCTGCAGATTCCCTCCTAACAGCAAGCTTTAGGATAGGGTACTGAATTGTAACTTACTTTCGCCTAATAATGCGATTTTGGCAAAGAGAGTATCTCCCGCAGTGAAGATGCTACCATCAAATGTTTGCCCTCATTAGACTCCCCTCTGGAAGCGCTTTCACTGCAAGCTGCAGATTCCCTCCTAACAGCAAGCTTTAGGATAGGGTACTGAATTGTAACTTATCTGCGGCTAATAAGGCGATATTGGGAAAGAGAATATCTCCAGCAGGGAAGCTGCTACCATCAAATGTTTGCCCTCATTAGACTCCCCTCTGGAAGCGCTTTCACTGCAAGCTGCAGATTCCCTCCTAACAGCAAGCTTTAGCATAGGGTACTGAATTGTAACTTAACTGGGGCTAATAAGGCGATTTTGGCAAAGAGAATATCTCCCGCAGGGAAGCTGCTACCATCAAATGTTTGCCCTCATTAGACTCCCCTCTGGAAGTGCTTTCACTGCAAGCTGCAGATTCCCTCCTAACAGCAAGCTTTAGGAGAGGGTACTGAATTGTAACTTAACTGGGGCTAATAAGGCGATTTTGGCAAAGAGAGTATCTCCCGCAGGGAAGCTGCTACCATCAAATGTTTGCCCTCGTTAGACTACCCTCTGGAAGCGCTTTCACTGCAAGCTGTAGATTCCCTCCTAACAGCAAGCTTTAGGATAGGGCACTGAATTGTAACTTACTTTCGCCTAATAAGGCGATTTTGGCAAAGAGAGTATCTCCCGCAGGGAAGCTGCTACCATCAAATGTTTTCCCTCGTTAGACTACCCTCTGGAAGCGCTTTCACTGCAAGCTGCAGATACCCTCCTAACAGCAAGTTTATGATAGGGTACTGAATTGTAACTTACTTTCGCCTAATAATGCGATTTTGGAAAAGAGAGTATCTCCCGCAGGGAAGCTGCTACCATCAAATGTTTGCCCTCATTAGACTCCCCTCTGGAAGCGCTTTCACTGCAAGCTGCAGATTCCCTCCTAACAGCAAGCTTTAGGATAGGGTACTGAATTGTAACTTACTTTCGTCTAATACTGCGGTTTTGGCAAAGAGAGTATCTCCCGCAGGGAAGCTGCTACCATCAAATGTTTGCCCTCATTAGACTCCCCTCTGGAAGCGCTTTCACTGCAAGCTGCAGATTCCCTCCTAACAGCAAGCTTTAGGATAGGGTACTGAATTGTAACTTACTTTTGCCTAATAATGCGTTTTTAGCAAAGAGAGTATCTCCCGCAGAGAAGCTGCTACCATCAAATGTTTGCCCTCATTAGACTCCCCTCTGGAACAGCTTTCACTGCAAGCTCCAGATTCCCTCCTAACAGCAAGCTTTAGGATAGGGTACTGAATTGTAACTTAACTGCGGCTAATAAGGCGATTTTGGGAAATAGAATATCTCCCGCAGGGAAGCTGCTACCATCAAATGTTTGCCCTCATTAGACTCCCCTCTGGAAGCGCTTTCACTGCAAGCTGCAGATTCCCTCCTAACAGCAAGCTTTAGGATAGGGTACTGAATTGTAACTTAACTGCGGCTAATAATGCGATTTTTTCAAAGAGAGTATCTCCCGCAGGGAAGCTGCTACCATCAAATGTTTGCCCTCATTAGACTCCCCTCTGGAAGCGCTTTCACTGCAAGCTGCAGATTCCCTCCTAACAGCAAGCTTTAGGATAGGGTACTGAATTGTAACTTACTTTCGCCTAATAATGCAATTTTGACAAAGAGACTATCTCCCGCAGGGAAGCTGCTACCATCAAATGTTTGCCCTCATTAGACTCCCCTCTGGAAGCGCTTTCACTGCAAGCTGCAGATTCCCTCCTAACAGCAAGCTTTAGGATAGGGTACTGAATTGTAACTTACTTTCGCCTAATAATCCGATTTTGGCAAAGAGAGTATCTCCCGCAGGGAAGTTGGTACCATCAAACGTTTGCCCTCGTTAGACTCCCCTCCGGAAGCGCTTTCACTGCAAGCAGCAGATTCCCTCCTAACAGCAAGCTTTAGTATAGAGTACTGAATTGTATCTTCCTTTCGCCTAATAATGCGATTTTGGCAAAGAGACTATCTCCCGCAGGGCAGCTGCTACCATCAAATGTTTGCCCTCATTAGACTCCCCTCTGGAAGCGCTTTCACTGCAAGCTGCAGATTCCCTCCTACCAGCAAGCTTTAGGATTGGGTACTGAATTGTAACTTAACTGCGGCTAAAAAGGCGCTTTTGGGAAAGAGAATATCTCCCGCAGGGAAGCTGCTACCATCAAATGTTTGCCCTCATTAGACTCCCCTCTGGAAGCGCTTTCACTGCAAGCTGCAGATTCCCTCCTAACAGCAAGCTTTAGGATAGGGTACTGAATTGTAACTTAACTGCGGCTAATAAGGCGCTTTTGTGAAAGAGAATATCTCCCGCAGGGAAGCTGCTACCATCAAATGTTTGCCCTCATTAGACTCCCCTCTGGAAGCGCTTTCACTGCAAGCTGCAGATTCCCTCCTAACAGCAAGCTTTAGCATAGGGTACTGAATTGTATCTTACTTTCGCCTAATAATGCGATTTTGGCAAAGAGAGTACCTCCCACAGGGAAGCTTCTACCATCAAATGTTTGCCCTCGTTAGACTCCCCTCTGGAAGCGCTTTCACTGCAAGCTGCAGATTCCCTCCTAACAGCAAGCTTTAGGATAGGGTACTGAATTGTATCTTAACAGCGGCAAATAAGGCAAAATTGGAAAAGAGATTATCTCCCGCAGGGAAGCTGCTACCATCAAATGTTTGCCCTCGTTAGACTCCCCTCTGGAAGCGCTTTCACTGCAAGCTGCAGATTCCCTCCTAACAGCAAGCTTTAGGATAGGGTACTGAATTGTAACTTAATTTCGCCTAATAATGCGATTTTGGCAAAGTCAGTATCTCCCGCAGGGAAGCTGCTACCATCAAACGTTTGCCCTCATTAGACTCCCCTCCGGAAGCGCTTTCACTGCAAGCTGCAGATTCCCTCCTAACAGCAAGCTTTAGGAGAGGGTACTGAATTGTAACTTACTTTCGCCTAATAATACGATTTTGGAAAAGAGAGTATCTCCCGCAGGGAAGCTGCTACCATCAAATGTTTGCCCTCATTAGACTCCCCTCTGGAAGCGCTTTCACTGCAAGCTGCAGATTCCCTCCTAACAGCAAGCTTTAGGATAGGGTACTGAATTGAAACTTAATTTCGCCTAATAATGCGATTTTGGCAAAGAGAGTATCTCCCGCAGGGAAGCTGCTAACATCAAATGTTTGCCCTCATTAGACTCCCCTCTGGAAGCGCTTTCACTGCAAGCTGCAGATTCCCTCCTAACAGCAAGCTTTAGGATAGGGTACTGAATTGTAACTTAACTGGGGCTAATAATGCGATTTTGGCAAAGAGAGTATCTCCCGCAGGGAAGCTGCTACCATCAAATGTTTGCCCTCGTTAGACTCCCCTCTGGAAGCGCTTTCACTGCAAGCTGCAGATTCCCTCCTAACAGCAAGCTTTAGGATAGAGTACTGAATTGTAACTTACTTTCGCCTAATAATGCGATTTTGGCAAAGAGAGTATCTCCCGCAGGGAAGCTGCTACCATCAAATGTTTGCCCTCATTAGACTCCCCTCTGGAAGCGCTTTCACTGCAAGCTGCAGATTCCCTCCTAACAGCAAGCTTTAGGATAGGGTACTGAATTGTAACTTACTTTCGCCTAATAATGCGATTTTGGCAAAGAGAGTATCTCCCGCAGTGAAGATGCTACCATCAAATGTTTGCCCTCATTAGACTCCCCTCTGGAAGCGCTTTCACTGCAAGCTGCAGATTCCCTCCTAACAGCAAGCTTTAGGATAGGGTACTGAATTGTAACTTATCTGCGGCTAATAAGGCGATATTGGGAAAGAGAATATCTCCAGCAGGGAAGCTGCTACCATCAAATGTTTGCCCTCCTTAGACTCCCCTCTGGAAGCGCTTTCACTGCAAGCTGCAGATTCCCTCCTAACAGCAAGCTTTAGCATAGGGTACTGAATTGTAATTTAACTGGGGCTAATAAGGCGATTTTGGCAAAGAGAATATCTCCCGCAGGGAAGCTGCTACCATCAAATGTTTGCCCTCATTAGACTCCCCTCTGGAAGTGCTTTCACTGCAAGCTGCAGATTCCCTCCTAACAGCAAGCTTTAGGATAGGGTACTGAATTGTAACTTAACTGGGGCTAATAAGGCGATTTTGGCAAAGAGAGTATCTCCCGCAGGGAAGCTGCTACCATCAAATATTTGCCCTCATTAGACTCCCCTCTGGAAGCGCTTTCACTGCAAGCTGCAGATTCCCTCCTAACAGCAAGCTTTAGGATAGGGTACTGAATTATAACTTATCTGCGGCTAATAAGGTGATTATGGGAAAGAGAATATCTCCCGCAGGGAAGCTGCTACCATCAAATGTTTGCCCTCATTAGACTCCCCTCTGGAAGCGCTTTCACTGCAAGCTGCAGATTCCCTCCTAACAGCAAGCTTTAGGATAGGGTCCTGAATTGTATCTTACTTTCGCCTAATAATGCGATATTGGCAAAGAGAGTATCTCCCGCAGTGAAGATGCTACCATCAAATGTTTGCCCTCATTAGACTCCCCTCTGGAAGCGCTTTCACTGCAAGCTGCAGATTCCCTCCTAACAGCAAGCTTTAGGATAGGGTACTGAATTGTAACTTATCTGCGGCTAATAAGGCGATATTGGGAAAGAGAATATCTCCAGCAGGGAAGCTGCTACCATCAAATGTTTGCCCTCATTAGACTCCCCTCTGGAAGCGCTTTCACTGCAAGCTGCAGATTCCCTCCTAACAGCAAGCTTTAGGATAGGGTCCTGAATTGTATCTTACTTTCGCCTAATAATGCGATTTTGGAAAAGAGACTATCTCCCGCAGGGAAGCTGCTACCATCAAATGTTTGCCCTCGTTAGACTCCCCTCTGGAAGCGCTTTCACTGCAAGCTGCAGATTCCCTCCTAACAGCAAGCTTTAGGATAGGGTACTGAATTGTAACTTACTTTCGCCTAATAAGGCGTTTTTAGCAAAGAGAGTATCTCCCGCAGGGAAGCTGCTACCATCAAATGTTTGCCCTCGTTAGACTCCCCTCTGGAAGCGCTTTCACTGCAAGCTACAGATTCCCTCCTAACAGCAAGCTTTAGGATAGGGTACTGAATTGTAACTTACTTTCGCCTAATAAGTCGTTTTTATCAAAGAGAGTATCTCCCGCAGGGAAGCTGCTACCATCAAATGTTTGCCCTCGTTAGACTCCCCTCTGGAAGCGCTTTCACTGCAAGCTGCAGATTCCCTCCTAACAGCAAGCTTTAGGATAGGGTACTGAATTGTATCTTACTTTCGCATAATAAGGCGTTTTTATCAAGGAAAGTATCTCCCACAGGGAAGCTGCTACCATCAAATGTTTGCCCTCATTAGACTCCCCTCTGGAAGCGCTTTCACTGCAAGCTGCAGATTCCCTCCTAACAGCAAACTTTAGGATAGGGTACTGAATTGTAACTTACTTTCGCCTAATAATTCGTTTTTAGCAAAGAGAGTATCTCCCGCAGGGAAGCTGCTACCATCAAATGTTTGCCCTCGTTAGACTACCCTCTGGAAGCGCTTTCACTGCAAGCTGCAGATACCCTCCTAACAGCAAGTTTATGATAGGGTACTGAATTGTAACTTAACTGCGGCTAATAATGCGATTTTGGAAAAGAGAGTATCTCCCGCAGGGAAGCTGCTACCATGAAATGTTTGCCCTCATTAGACTCCCCTCTGGAAGCGCTTTCACTGCAAGCTGCAGATTCCCTCCTAACAGCAAGCTTTAGGATAGGGTACTGAATTGTAACTTACTTTTGCCTAATAATGCGTTTTTAGCAAAGAGAGTATCTCCCGCAGAGAAGCTGCTACCATCAAATGTTTGCCCTCATTAGACTCCCCTCTGGAAGCGCTTTCACTGCAAGCTGCAGATTCCCTCCTAACAGCAAGCTTTAGGATAAGGTACTGAATTGTAACTTAACTGCGGCTAATAAGGCGCTTTTGGGAAAGAGAATATCTCCCGCAGGGAAGCTGCTACCATCAAATGTTTGCCCTCATTAGACTCCCCTCTGGAAGCGCTTTCACTGCAAGCTGCAGATTCCCTCCTAACAGCAAGCTTTAGCATAGGGTACTGAATTGTATCTTACTTTCGCCTAATAATGCGATTTTGGCAAAGAGAGTACCTCCCACAGGGAAGCTGCTACCATCAAATGTTTGCCCTCGTTAGACTCCCCTCTGGAAGCGCTTTCACTGCAAGCTGCAGATTCCCTCCTAACAGCAAGCTTTAGGATAGGGTACTGAATTGTATCTTAACAGCGGCAAATAAGGCAAAAGTGGAAAAGAGATTATCTCCCGCAGGGAAGCTGCTACCATCAAATCTTTGACCTCGTTAGACTCCCCTCTGGAAGCGCTTTCACTGCAAGCTGCAGATTCCCTCCTAACAGCAAGCTTTAGGATAGGGTACTGAATTATAACTTAATTTCGCCTAATAATGCGATTATGGCAAAGTCAGTATCTCCCGCAGGGAAGCTGCTACCATCAAACGTTTGCCCTCATTAAACTCCCCTCCGGAAGCGCTTTCACTGCAAGCTGCAGATTCCCTCCTAACAGCAAGCTTTAGGAGAGGGTACTGAATTGTAACTTACTTTCGCCTAATAATACGATTTTGGAAAAGAGAGTATCTCCCGCAGGGAAGCTGCTACCATCAAATGTTTGCCCTCGTTAGACTCCCCTCTGGAAGCGCTTTCACTGCAAGCTGCAGATTCCCTCCTAACAGCAAGCTTTAGGATAGGGTACTGAATTGAAACTTAATTTCGCCTAATAATGCGATTTTGGCAAAGAGAGTATCTCCCGCAGGGAAGCTGCTAACATCAAATGTTTGCCCTCATTAGACTCCCCTCTGGAAGCGCTTTCACTGCAAGCTGCAGATTCCCTCCTAACAGCAAGCTTTAGGATAGGGTACTGAATTGTAACTTAACTGGGGCTAATAATGCGATTTTGGCAAAGAGAGTATCTCCCGCAGGGAAGCTGCTACCATCAAATGTTTGCCCTCGTTAGACTCCCCTCTGGAAGCGCTTTCACTGCAAGCTGCAGATTCCCTCCTAACAGCAAGCTTTAGGATAGAGTACTGAATTGTAACTTACTTTCGCCTAATAATGCGATTTTGGCAAAGAGAGTATCTCCCGCAGGGAAGCTGCTACCATCAAATATTTGCCCTCATTAGACTCCCCTCTGGAAGCGCTTTCACTGCAAGCTGCAGATTCCCTCCTAACAGCAAGCTTTAGGATAGGGTACTGAATTGTAACTTACTTTCGCCTAATAATGCGATTTTGGCAAAGAGAGTATCTCCCGCAGTGAAGATGCTACCATCAAATGTTTGCCCTCATTAGACTCCCCTCTGGAAGCGCATTCACTGCAAGCTGCAGATTCCCTCCTAACAGCAAGCTTTAGGATAGGGTACTGAATTGTAACTTATCTGCGGCTAATAAGGCGATATTGGGAAAGAGAATATCTCCAGCAGGGAAGCTGCTACCATCAAATGTTTGCCCTCATTAGACTCCCCTCTGGAAGCGCTTTCACTGCAAGCTGCAGATTCCCTCCTAACAGCAAGCTTTAGGATAGGGTCCTGAATTGTATCTTACTTTCGCCTAATAATGCGATTTTGGAAAAGAGACTATCTCCCGCAGGGAAGCTGCTACCATCAAATGTTTGCCCTCGTTAGACTCCCCTCTGGAAGCGCTTTCACTGCAAGCTGCAGATTCCCTCCTAACAGCAAGCTTTAGGATAGGGTACTGAATTGTAACTTACTTTCGCCTAATAAGGCGTTTTTAGCAAAGAGAGTATCTCCCGCAGGGAAGCTGCTACCATCAAATGTTTGCCCTCGTTAGACTCCCCTCTGGAAGCGCTTTCACTGCAAGCTACAGATTCCCTCCTAACAGCAAGCTTTAGGATAGGGTACTGAATTGTAACTTACTTTCGCCTAATAAGTCGTTTTTATCAAAGAGAGTATCTCCCGCAGGGAAGCTGCTACCATCAAATGTTTGCCCTCGTTAGACTCCCCTCTGGAAGCGCTTTCACTGCAAGCTGCAGATTCCCTCCTAACAGCAAGCTTTAGGATAGGGTACTGAATTGTATCTTACTTTCGCATAATAAGGCGTTTTTATCAAGGAAAGTATCTCCCACAGGGAAGCTGCTACCATCAAATGTTTGCCCTCATTAGACTCCCCTCTGGAAGCGCTTTCACTGCAAGCTGCAGATTCCCTCCTAACAGCAAACTTTAGGATAGGGTACTGAATTGTAACTTACTTTCGCCTAATAATTCGTTTTTAGCAAAGAGAGTATCTCCCGCAGGGAAGCTGCTACCATCAAATGTTTGCCCTCGTTAGACTACCCTCTGGAAGCGCTTTCACTGCAAGCTGCAGATACCCTCCTAACAGCAAGTTTATGATAGGGTACTGAATTGTAACTTAACTGCGGCTAATAATGCGATTTTGGAAAAGAGAGTATCTCCCGCAGGGAAGCTGCTACCATCAAATGTTTCCCCTCATTAGACTCCCCTCTGGAAGCGCTTTCACTGCAAGCTGCAGATTCCCTCCTAACAGCAAGCTTTAGGATAGGGTACTGAATTGTAACTTACTTTTGCCTAATAATGCGTTTTTAGCAAAGAGAGTATCTCCCGCAGAGAAGCTGCTACCATCAAATGTTTGCCCTCATTAGACTCCCCTCTGGAAGCGCTTTCACTGCAAGCTGCAGATTCCCTCCTAACAGCAAGCTTTAGGATAAGGTACTGAATTGTAACTTAACTGCGGCTAATAAGGCGCTATTGGGAAAGAGAATATCTCCCGCAGGGAAGCTGCTACCATCAAATGTTTGCCCTCATTAGACTCCCCTCTGGAAGCGCTTTCACTGCAAGCTGCAGATTCCCTCCTAACAGCAAGCTTTAGCATAGGGTACTGAATTGTATCTTACTTTCGCCTAATAATGCGATTTTGGCAAAGAGAGTACCTCCCACAGGGAAGCTGCTACCATCAAATGTTTGCCCTCGTTAGACTCCCCTCTGGAAGCGCTTTCACTGCAAGCTGCAGATTCCCTCCTAACAGCAAGCTTTAGGATAGGGTACTGAATTGTATCTTAACAGCGGCAAATAAGGCAAAATTGGAAAAGAGATTATCTCCCGCAGGGAAGCTGCTACCATCAAATCTTTGCCCTCGTTAGACTCCCCTCTGGAAGCGCTTTCACTGCAAGCTGCAGATTCCCTCCTAACAGCAAGCTTTAGGATAGGGTACTGAATTGTAACTTAATTTCGCCTAATAATGCGATTATGGCAAAGTCAGTATCTCCCGCAGGGAAGCTGCTACCATCAAACGTTTGCCCTCATTAGACTCCCCTCCGGAAGCGCTTTCACTGCAAGCTGCAGATTCCCTCCTAACAGCAAGCTTTAGGAGAGGGTACTGAATTGTAACTTACTTTCGCCTAATAATACGATTTTGGAAAAGAGAGTATCTCCCGCAGGGAAGCTGCTACCATCAAATGTTTGCCCTCATTAGACTCCCCTCTGGAAGCGCTTTCACTGCAAGCTGCAGATTCCCTCCTAACAGCAAGCTTTAGGATAGGGTACTGAATTGAAACTTAATTTCGCCTAATAATGCGATTTTGGCAAAGAGAGTATCTCCCGCAGGGAAGCTGCTAACATCAAATGTTTGCCCTCATTAGACTCCCCTCTGGAAGCGCTTTCACTGCAAGCTGCAGATTCCCTCCTAACAGCAAGCTTTAGGATAGGGTACTGAATTGTAACTTAACTGGGGCTAATAATGCGATTTTGGCAAAGAGAGTATCTCCCGCAGGGAAGCTGCTACCATCAAATGTTTGCCCTCGTTAGACTCCCCTCTGGAAGCGCTTTCACTGCAAGCTGCAGATTCCCTCCTAACAGCAAGCTTTAGGATAGGGTACTGAATTATAACTTATCTGCGGCTAATAAGGTGATTATGGGAAAGAGAATATCTCCAGCAGGGAAGCTGCTACCATCAAATGTTTGCCCTCATTAGACTCCCCTCTGGAAGCGCTTTCACTGCAAGCTGCAGATTCCCTCCTAACAGCAAGCTTTAGGATAGGGTCCTGAATTGTATCTTACTTTCGCCTAATAATGCGATTTTGGCAAAGAGAGTATCTCCCGCAGTGAAGATGCTACCATCAAATGTTTGCCCTCATTAGACTCCCCTCTGGAAGCGCTTTCACTGCAAGCTGCAGATTCCCTCCTAACAGCAAGCTTTAGGATAGGGTACTGAATTGTAACTTATCTGCGGCTAATAAGGCGATATTGGGAAAGAGAATATCTCCAGCAGGGAAGCTGCTACCATCAAATGTTTGCCCTCATTAGACTCCCCTCTGGAAGCGCTTTCACTGCAAGCTGCAGATTCCCTCCTAACAGCAAGCTTTAGGATAGGGTCCTGAATTGTATCTTACTTTCGCCTAATAATGCGATTTTGGCAAAGAGAGTATCTCCCGCAGGGAAGCTGTTACCATCAAATGTTTGCCCTCGTTAGACTCCCCTCTGGAAGCGCTTTCACTGCAAGCTGCAGATTCCCTCCTAACAGCAAGCTTTAGGATAGGGTACTGAATTGTAACTTACTTTCGCCTAATAAGGCGTTTTTAGCAAAGAGAGTATCTCCCGCAGGGAAGCTGCTACCATCAAATGTTTGCCCTCGTTAGACTCCCCTCTGGAAGCGCTTTCACTGCAAGCTACAGATTCCCTCCTAACAGCAAGCTTTAGGATAGGGTACTGAATTGTAACTTACTTTCGCCTAATAAGTCGTTTTTATCAAAGAGAGTATCTCCCGCAGGGAAGCTGCTACCATCAAATGTTTGCCCTCGTTAGACTCCCCTCTGGAAGCGCTTTCACTGCAAGCTGCAGATTCCCTCCTAACAGCAAGCTTTAGGATAGGGTACTGAATTGTATCTTACTTTCGCGTAATAAGGCGTTTTTATCAAGGAAAGTATCTCCCACAGGGAAGCTGCTACCATCAAATGTTTGCCCTCATTAGACTCCCCTCTGGAAGCGCTTTCACTGCAAGCTGCAGATTCCCTCCTAACAGCAAACTTTAGGATAGGGTACTGAATTGTAACTTACTTTCGCCTAATAATTCGTTTTTAGCAAAGAGAGTATCTCCCGCAGGGAAGCTGCTACCATCAAATGTTTGCCCTCATTAGACTACCCTCTGGAAGCGCTTTCACTGCAAGCTGCAGATACCCTCCTAACAGCAAGTTTATGATAGGGTACTGAATTGTAACTTAACTGCGGCTAATAATGCGATTTTGGAAAAGAGAGTATCTCCCGCAGGGAAGCTGCTACCATCAAATGTTTGCCCTCATTAGACTCCCCTCTGGAAGCGCTTTCACTGCAAGCTGCAGATTCCCTCCTAACAGCAAGCTTTAGGAGAGGGTACTGAATTGTAACTTACTTTCGTCTAATACTGCGGTTTTGGCAAAGAGAGTATCTCCCGCAGGGAAGCTGCTACCATCAAATGTTTGCCCTCATTAGACTCCCCTCTGGAAGCGCTTTCACTGCAAGCTGCAGATTCCCTCCTAACAGCAAGCTTTAGGATAGGGTACTGAATTGTAACTTACTTTTGCCTAATAATGCGTTTTTAGCAAAGAGAGTATCTCCCGCAGAGAAGCTGCTACCATCAAATGTTTGCCCTCATTAGACTCCCCTCTGGAAGCGCTTTCACTGCAAGCTCCAGATTCCCTCCTAACAGCAAGCTTTAAGATAGGGTACTGAATTTTAACTTAACTGCGGCTAATAAGGCGATTTTGGAAAAGAGACTATCTCCCGCAGGGAAGCTGCTACCATCAAATGTTTGCCCTCTTTAGACTCCCCTCTGGTAGCGCTTTCACTGCAAGCTGCAGATTCCCTCCTAACAGCAAGCTTTAGGATAGGGTACTGAATTGTAACTTACTTTCGCCTAATAATGCGATTTTGGCAAAGAGAGTATATCCCGCAGGGAAGCTGCTACCATCAAATGTTTGCCCTCATTAGACTCCCCTCTGGAAGCGCTTTCACTGCAAGCTGCAGATTCCCTCCTAACAGCAAGCTTTAGGATAGGGTACTGAATTGTAACTTACTTTTGTCTAATACTGCGGTTTTGGCAAAGAGAGTATCTCCCGCAGGGAAGCTGCTACCATCAAATGTTTGCCCTCATTAGACTCCCCTCTGGAAGCGCTTTCACTGCAAGCTGCAGATTCCCTCCTAACAGCAAGCTTTAGGATAGGGTACTGAATTGTAACTTAACTGCGGCTAATAAGGCGATTTTGGCAAAGAGAGTATCTCCCGCAGGGAAGCTGCTACCATCAAATGTTTGCCCTCATTAGACTCCCCTCTGGAAGCGCTTTCACTGCAAGCTGCAGATTCCCTCCTAACAGCAAGCTTTAGGATAGGGTACTGAATTGTAACTTACTTTCGCCTAATAATGCGATATTGGCAAAGAGAATATCTCCCGCAGGGAAGCTGCTACCATCAAATATTTGCCCTCATTAGACTCTCCTCTGGAAGCGCTTTCACTGCAAGCTGCAGATTCCCTCCTAACAGCTAGCTTTAGTATAGGGTACTGAATTGTAACTTACTTTCGCCTAATAATGCGATTTTGGCAAAGAGAGTATCTCCCGCAGGGCAGCTGCTACCATCAAATGTTTGCCCTCATTAGACTCCCCTCTGGAAGCGCTTTCACTGCAAGCTGCAGATTCCCTCCTAACAGCAAGCTTTAGGATAGGGTACTGAATTGTAACTTAACTGTGGCTAATAAGGCGCTTTTGGCAAAGAGAATATCTCCCGCAGTGAAGCTGCTACCATCAAATGTTTGCCCTCGTTAGACTCCCCTCCGGAAGCGCTTTCACTGCAAGCTGCAGATTCCCTCCTAACAGCAAGCTTTAGGATAGGGTACTGAATTGTAACTTAACTGCGGCTAATAAGGCGCTTTTGGGAAAGAGAATATCTCCCGCAGGGAAGCTGCTACCATCAAATGTTTACCCTCATTAGACTCCCCTCTGGAAGCGCTTTCACTGCAAGCTGCAGATTCCCTCCTAACAGCAAGCTTTAGGATAGGGTACTGAATTGTAACTTATCTGCGGCTAATAAGGCGTTTTAGGGAAAGAGAATATCTCCCTCAGGGAAGCTGCTACCATCAAATGTTTGCCCTCATTAGACTCCCCTCTGGAAGCGCTTTCACTGCAAGCTACAGATTCCCTCCTAACAGCAAGCTTTAGGATAGGGTACTGAATTGTAACTTAACTGCGTCTAATAAGGCAAAATTGGAAAAGAGATTATCTCCCGCAGGGAAGCTGCTACCATCAAATGTTTGCCCTCGTTAGACTCCCCTCTGGAAGCGCTTTCACTGCAAGCTGCAGATACCCTCCTAACAGCAAGCTTTAGGATAGGGTACTGAATTGTAACTTAATTTCGCATAATAATGCGATTTTGGCAAAGAGAGTATCTCCCGCAGGGAAGCTGCTACCATCAAATGTTTGCCCTCATTAGACTCCCCTCTGGAAGCGCTTTGACTGCAAGCTGCAGATTCCCTCCTAACAGCAAGCTTTAGGATAGTGTACTGAATTGAAACTTACTTTCGCATAATAATGCGATTTTGGCAAAGAGAGTATCTCCCGCAGGGAAGCTGCTACCATCAAATGTTTGCCCTCATTAGACTCCCCTCTGGAAGCGCTTTCACTGCAAGCTGCAGATTCCCTCCTAACAGCAAGCTTTAGGATAGGGTACTGAATTGTAACTTAACTGCGGCTAATAAGGCGATTTTGGCAAAGAGAGTATCTCCCGCAGGGAAGCTGCTACCATCAAATGTTTGCCCTCATTAGACTCCCCTCTGGAAGCGCTTTCACTGCAAGCTGCAGATTCCCTCCTAACAGCAAGCTTTAGGATAGGGTACTGAATTGTAACTTACTTTCGCCTAATAATGCGATATTGGCAAAGAGAATATCTCCCGCAGGGAAGCTGCTACCATCAAATATTTGCCCTCATTAGACTCTCCTCTGGAAGCGCTTTCACTGCAAGCTGCAGATTCCCTCCTAACAGCTAGCTTTAGTATAGGGTACTGAATTGTAACTTACTTTCGCCTAATAATGCGATTTTGGCAAAGAGAGTATCTCCCGCAGGGCAGCTGCTACCATCAAATGTTTGCCCTCATTAGACTCCCCTCTGGAAGCGCTTTCACTGCAAGCTGCAGATTCCCTCCTAACAGCAAGCTTTAGGATAGGGTACTGAATTGTAACTTAACTGTGGCTAATAAGGCGCTTTTGGGAAAGAGAATATCTCCCGCAGGGAAGGTGCTACCATCAAATGTTTACCCTCATTAGACTCCCCTCTGGAAGCGCTTTCACTGCAAGCTGCAGATTCCCTCCTAACAGCAAGCTTTAGGATAGGGTACTGAATTGTAACTTATCTGCGGCTAATAAGGCGTTTTAGGGAAAGAGAATATCTCCCTCAGGGAAGCTGCTACCATCAAATGTTTGCCCTCATTAGACTCCCCTCTGGAAGCTCTTTCACTGCAAGCTGCAGATTCCCTCCTAACAGCAAGCTTTAGGATAGGGTACTGAATTGTAACTTAACTGCATCTAATAAGGCAAAATTGGAAAACAGATTATCTCCCGCAGGGAAGCTGCTACCATCAAATGTTTGCCCTTGTTAGACTCCCCTCTGGAAGCGCTTTCACTGCAAGCTGCAGATACCCTCCTAACAGCAAGCTTTAGGATAGGGTACTGAATTGTAACTTAATTTCGCCTAATAATGCGATTTTGGCAAAGAGAGTATCTCCCGCAGGGAAGCTGCTACCATCAAATGTTTGCCCTCATTAGACTCCCCTCTGGAAGCGCTTTGACTGCAAGCTGCAGATTCCCTCCTAACAGCAAGCTTTAGGATAGTGTACTGAATTGAAACTTACTTTCGCATAATAATGCGATTTTGGCAAAGAGAGTATCTCCCGCAGGGAAGCTGCTACCATCAAATGTTTGCCCTCGTTAGACTCCCCTCTGGAAGCGCTTTCACTGCAAGCTGCAGATTCCCTCCTAATAGCAAGCTTTAGGATAGGGTACTGAATTGTAACTTACTTTCGCCTAATAATGCGATTTTGGCAAAGAGAGTATCTCCCGCAGGGAAGCTGCTACCATCAAATGTTTGCCCTCGTTAGACTCCCCTCTGGAAGCGCTTTCACTGCAAGCTGCAGATTCCCTCCTAACAGCAAGCTTTAGGATAGAGTGCTGAATTATAACTTACTTTCGCCTAATAATGCGATTTTGGCAAAGAGAGTATCTCCCGCAGGGAAGCTGCTACCATCAAATGTTTGCCCTCATTAGACTCCCCTCTGGAAGCGCTTTGACTGCAAGCTGCAGATTCCCTCCTAACAGCAAGCTTTAGGATAGGGTACTGAATTGTAACTTACTTTCGCCTAATAATGCGATTTTGGCAAAGAGAGTATCTCCCGCAGTGAAGCTGCTACCATCAAATGTTTGCCCTCATTAGACTCCCCTCTGGAAGCGCTTTCACTGCAAGCTGCAGATTCCCTCCTAACAGCAAGCTTTAGGATAGGGTACTGAATTGTAACTTAACTGCGGCTAATAAGGCGATTTTGGCAAAGAGAGTATCTCCCGCAGGGAAGCTGCTACCATCAAATGTTTGCCCTCATTAGACTCCCCTCTGGAAGCGCTTTCACTGCAAGCTGCAGATTCCCTCCTAACAGCAAGCTTTAGGATAGGGTACTGAATTGTAACTTACTTTCGCCTAATAATGCGATATTGGCAAAGAGAATATCTCCCGCAGGGAAGCTGCTACCATCAAATATTTGCCCTCATTAGACTCCCCTCTGGAAGCGCTTTCACTGCAAGCTGCAGATTCCCTCCTAACAGCTAGCTTTAGTATAGGGTACTGAATTGTAACTTACTTTCGCCTAATAATGCGATTTTGGCAAAGAGAGTATCTCCCGCAGGGAAGCTGCTACCATCAAATGTTTGCCCTCATTAGACTCCCCTCTGGAAGCGCTTTCACTGCAAGCTGCAGATTCCCTCCTAACAGCAAGCTTTAGGATAGGGTACTGAATTGTATCTTAACTGTGGCTAATAAGGCGCTTTTGGCAAAGAGAATATCTCCCGCAGGGAAGCTGCTACCATCAAATGTTTGCCCTCGTTAGACTCCCCTCTGGAAGCGCTTTCACTGCAAGCTGCAGATTCCCTCCTAACAGCAAGCTTTAGGATAGGGTACTGAATTGTCACTTAACTGCGGCTAATAAGGCGCTTTTGGGAAAGAGAATATCTCCCGCAGGGAAGCTGCTACCATCAAATGTTTACCCTCATTAGACTCCCCTCTGGAAGCGCTTTCACTGCAAGCTGCAGATTCCCTCCTAACAGCAAGCTTTAGGATAGGGTACTGAATTGTAACTTATCTGCGGCTAATAAGGCGTTTTAGGGAAAGAGGATATCTCCCTCAGGGAAGCTGCTACCATCAAATGTTTGCCCTCATTAGACTCCCCTCTGGAAGCGCTTTCACTGCAAGCTGCAGATTCCCTCCTAACAGCAAGCTTTAGGATAGGGTACTAATTGTAACTTAACTGCGGCTAATAAGGCAAAATTGGAAAAGAGATTATCTCCCGCAGGGAAGCTGCTACCATCAAATGTTTGCCCTCGTTAGACTCCCCTCTGGAAGCGCTTTCACTGCAAGCTGCAGATTCCCTCCTAACAGCAAGCTTTAGGATAGGGTACTGAATTGTAACTTAATTTCGCCTAATAATGCGATTTTGGCAAAGACTGTATCTCCCGCAGGGAAGCTGCTACCATCAAACGTTTGCCCTCATTAGACTCCCCTCCGGAAGCGCTTTCACTGCAAGCTGCAGATTCCCTCCTAACAGCAAGCTTTAGGAGAGGGTACTGAATTGTAACTTACTTTCGCGTAATAATGCGATTTTGGCAAAGAGAGTATCTCCCGCAGGGAAGCTGCTACCATCAAATGTTTGCCCTCATTAGACTCCCCTCTGGAAGCGCTTTGACTGCAAGCTGCAGATTCCCTCCTAACAGCAATCTTTAGGATAGTGTACTGAATTGAAACTTACTTTCGCATAATAATGCGATTTTGGCAAAGAGAGTATCTCCCGCAGGGAAGCTGCTACCATCAAATGTTTGCCCTCATTAGACTCCCCTCTGGAAGCGCTTTCACTGCAAGCTGCAGATTCCCTCCTAACAGCAAGCTTTAGGATAGGATACTGAATTGTATCTTAACTGCGTCTAATAAGGAGATTATGGCAAAGAGAGTATCTCCCGCAGGGAAGCTGCTACCATCAAATGTTTGCCCTCGTTAGACTCCCCTCTGGAAGCGCTTTCACTGCAAGCTGCAGATTCCCTCCTAATAGCAAGCTTTAGGATAGGGTACTGAATTGTAACTTACTTTCGCCTAATAATGCGATTTTGGCAAAGAGAGTATCTCCCGCAGGGAAGCTGCTACCATCAAATGTTTGCCCTCATTAGACTCCCCTCTGGAAGCGCTTTGACTGCAAGCTGCAGATTCCCTCCTAACAGCAAGCTTTAGGATAGGGTACTGAATTGTAACTTACTTTCGCCTAATAATGCGATTTTGGCAAAGAGAGTATCTCCCGCAGTGAAGCTGCTACCATCAAATGTTTGCCCTCATTAGACTCCCCTCTGGAAGCGCTTTCACTGCAAGCTGCAGATTCCCTCCTAACAGCAAGCTTTAGGATAGGGTACTGAATTGTAACTTATCTGCGGCTAATAAGGCGATTTTGGGAAAGAGAATATCTCCAGCAGGGAAGCTGCTACCATCAAATGTTTGCCCTCATTAGACTCCCCTCTGGAAGCGCTCTCACTGCAAGCTGCAGATTCCCTCCTAACAGCAAGCTTTAGCATAGGGTACTGAATTGTAACTTAACTGCGGCTAATAAGGCGATTTTGGCAAAGAGAATATCTCCCGCAGGGAAGCTGCTACCATCAAATGTTTGCCCTCATTAGAGTCCCCTCTGGAAGTTCTTTCACTGCAAGCTGCAGATTCCCTCCTAACAGCAAGCTTTAGGATAGGGTACTGAATTGTAACTTAACTGCGGCTAATAAGGCGATTTTGGCAAAGAGAGTATCTCCCTCAGGGAAGCTGCTACCATCAAATGTTTGCCCTCGTTAGACTCCCCTCTGGAAGCGCTTTCACTGCAAGCTGCAGATTCCCTCCTAACAGCAAGCTTTAGGATAGGGTACTGAATTGTAACTTAACTGCGGCTAATTATGCAAAATTGGAAAAGAGATTATCTCCCGCAGGGAAGCTGATACCATCAAATGTTTGCCCTCATTAGACTCCCCTCTGGAAGCGCTTTCACTGCAAGCTGCAGATTCCCTCCTAACAGCAAGCTTTAGGATAGGGTACTGAATTGTAACTTACTTTCGCCTAATAATGCGATTTTGGCAAAGAGAGTATCTCCCGCAGGGAAGCTGCTACCATCAAATGTTTGCCCTCGTTAGACTCCCCTCTGGAAGCGCTTTCACTGCAAGCTGCAGATTCCCTCCTAACAGCAAGCTTTAGGATAGGGTACTGAATTGTAACTTACTTTCGCCTAATAATGCAATTTTGGCAAAGAGAGTATCTCCCGCAGGGAAGCTGCTACCATCAAACGTTTGCCCTCGTTAGACTCCCCTCCGGAAGCGCTTTCACTGCAAGCTGCAGATTCCCTCCTAACAGCAAGCTTTAGGATAGGGTACTGAATTGTAACTTACTTTCGCATAATAATGCGATTTTGGCAAAGAGAGTATCTCCCGCAGGGAAGCTGCTACCATCAAATGTTTGCCCTCATTAGACTCCCCTCTGGTAGCGCTTTCACTGCAAGCTGCAGATTCCCTCCTAACAGCAAGCTTTAGGATAGGGTACTGAATTGTAACTTACTTTCGCCTAATAATGCGATTTTGGCAAAGAGAGTATCTCCCTCAGGGAAGCTGCTACCATCAAATGTTTGCCCTCATTAGACTCCCCTCTGGAAGCGCTTTCACTGCAAGCTGCAGATTCCCTCCTAACAGCAAGCTTTAGGATAGGGTACTGAATTGTAACTTATCTGCGGCTAATAATGCGATTTTAGCAAAGAGAATATCTCCCGCAGGGAAGCTGCTACCATCAAATGCTTGCCCTCATTAGACTCCCCTCTGGAAGCGCTTTCACTGCAAGCTGCAGATTCCCTCCTAACAGCAAGCTTTAGGATAGGGTACTGAATTGTAACTTAACTGCGGCTAATAAGGCGTTTTTGGCAAAGAGAGTATCTCCCGCAGGGAAGCTGCTAACATCAAATATTTGCCCTCATTAGACTCCCCTCTGGAAGCGCTTTCACTGCAAGCTGCAGATTCCCTCCTAACAGCAAGCTTTAGGATAGGGTACTGAATTGTAACTTACTTTCACCTAATAATGCGATTTTGGCAAAGAGAGTATCTCCCGCAGGGAAGCTGCTACCATCAAATGTTTGCCCTCATTAGACTCCCCTCTGGAAGCGCTTTCACTGCAAGCTGCAGATTACTTCCTAACAGAAAGCTTTAGGATAGGGTACTGAATTGTAACTTAAATGGGGCTAATTATGCAAAATTGGAAAAGAGATTATCTCCCGCAGGGAAGCTGCTACCATCAAATGTTTGCCCTCGTTAGACTCCCCTCTGGAAGCGCTTTCACTGCAAGCTGCAGATTCCCTCCTAACAGCAAGCTTTAGGATAGGGTACTGAATTGTAACTTACTTTCCCCTAATAATGCGATATTGGCAAAGAGAGTATCTCCCGCAGGGAAGCTGCTACCATCAAATGTTTGCCCTCGTTAGACTCCCCTCTGGAAGCGCTTTCACTGCAAGCTGCAGATTCCCTCCTAACAGCAAGCTTTAGGATAGGGTACTGAATTGTAACTTACTTTCGCCTAATAAGGCGATTTTGGCAAAGAGAGTATCTCCCGCAGGGAAGCTGCTACCATCAAACGTTTACCCTCGTTAGACTCCCCTCCGGAAGCGCTTTCTCTGCAAGCTGCAGATTCCCTCCTAACAGCAAGCTTTAGGATAGGGTACTGAATTGTAACTTAACTGGGGATAATAAGGCGCTTTTGGCAAAGAGAATATCTCCCGCAGGGAAGCTGCTACCATCAAATGTTTGCCCTCATTAGACTCCCCTCTGGAAGCGCTTTGACTGCAAGCTGCAGATTCCCTCCTAACAGCAAGCTTTAGGATAGGGTACTGAATTGTAACTTAACTGCGGCTAATAAGGCGATTTTGGCAAAGAGAATATCACCCGCAGGGAAGCTGTTACCATCAAATATTTGCCCTCATTAGACTCCCCTCTGGAAGCGCTTTCACTGCAAGCTGCAGATTCCCTCCTAACAGCAAGCTTTAGGATAGGGTACTGAATTGTAACTTACTTTCGCCTAATAATGCGATTGTGTCAAAGAGAGTATCTCCCGCAGGGAAGCTGCTACCATCAAATGTTTGCCCTCATTAGACTCCCCTCTGGAAGCGCTTTCACTGCAAGCTGCAGATTCCCTCCTAACAGCAAGCTTTAGGATAGGGTACTGAATTGTATCTTAACTGCGTCTAATAAGGAGATTATGGCAAAGAGAGTATCTCCCGCAGGGAAGCTGCTACCATCAAATGTTTGCCCTCGTTAGACTCCCCTCTGGAAGCGCTTTCACTGCAAGCTGCAGATTCCCTCCTAATAGCAAGCTTTAGGATAGGGTACTGAATTGTAACTTACTTTCGCCTAATAATGCGATTTTGGCAAAGAGAGTATCTCCCGCAGGGAAGCTGCTACCATCAAATGTTTGCCCTCATTAGACTCCCCTCTGGAAGCGCTTTCACTGCAAGCTGCAGATTCCCTCCTAACAGCAAGCTTTAGGATAGGGTACTGAATTGTAACTTACTTTCGCCTAATAATGCGATTTTGGCAAAGAGAGTATCTCCCGCAGTGAAGATGCTACCATCAAATGTTTGCCCTCATTAGACTCCCCTCTGGAAGCGCTTTCACTGCAAGCTGCAGATTCCCTCCTAACAGCAAGCTTTAGGATAGGGTACTGAATTGTAACTTATCTGCGGCTAATAAGGCGATTTTGGGAAAGAGAATATCTCCAGCAGGGAAGCTGCTACCATCAAATGTTTGCCCTCATTAGACTCCCCTCTGGAAGCGCTCTCACTGCAAGCTGCAGATTCCCTCCTAACAGCAAGCTTTAGGATAGGGTACTGAATTGTAACTTAACTGCGGCTAATTATGCAAAATTGGAAAAGAGATTATCTCCCGCAGGGAAGCTGCTACCATCAAATGTTTGCCCTCATTAGACTCCCCTCTGGAAGTGCTTTCACTGCAAGCTGCAGATTCCCTCCTAACAGCAAGCTTTAGGATAGTGTACTGAATTGTATCTTACTTTCGCCTAATAATGCGATTTTGGCAAAGAGAGTATCTCCCGCAGGGAAGCTGCTACCATCAAATGTTTGCCCTCGTTAGACTCCCCTCTGGAAGCGCTTTCACTGCAAGCTGCAGATTCCCTCCTAACAGCAAGCTTTAGGATAGGGTACTGAATTGTAACTTACTTTCGCCTAATAATGCAATTTTGGCAAAGAGAGTATCTCCCGCAGGGAAGCTGCTACCATCAAACGTTTGCCCTCGTTAGACTCCCCTCCGGAAGCGCTTTCACTGCAAGCTGCAGATTCTCTCCTAACAGCAAGCTTTAGGATAGGGTACTGAATTGTAACTTACTTTCGCCTAATAATGCGATTTTGGCAAAGAGAGTATCTCCCGCAGGGAAGATGCTACCATCAAATGTTTGCCCTCATTAGACTCCCCTCTGGTAGCGCTTTCACTGCAAGCTGCAGATTCCCTCCTAACAGCAAGCTTTAGGATAGGGTACTGAATTGTAACTTACTTTCGCCTAATAATGCGATTTTGGCAAAGAGAGTATCTCCCTCAGGGAAGCTGCTACCATCAAATGTTTGCCCTCGTTAGACTCCCCTCTGGAAGCGCTTTCACTGCAAGCTGCAGATTCCCTCCTAACAGCAAGCTTTAGGATAGGGTACTGAATTGTAACTTAACTGGGGCTAATAATGCGATTTTGGCAAAGAGAGTATCTCCCGCGGGGAAGCTGCTACCATCAAATATTTGCCCTCATTAGACTCCCCTCTGGAAGCGCTTTCACTGCAAGCTGCAGATTCCCTCCTAACAGCAAGCTTTAGGATAGGGTACTGAGTTGTAACTTACTTTCACCTAATAATGCGATTTTGGCAAAGAGAGTATCTCCCGCAGGGAAGCTGCTACCATCAAATGTTTGCCCTCATTAGACTCCCCTCTGGAAGTGCTTTCACTGCAAGCTGCAGATTACTTCCTAACAGCAAGCTTTAGGATAGGGTACTGAATTGTAACTTAACTGCGGCTAATAAGGCGATTTTGGCAAAGAGAGTATCTCCCGCAGGGAAGCTGCTACCATCAAATGTTTGCCCTCATTAGACTCCCCTCTGGAAGCGCTTTCACTGCAAGCTGCAGATTCCCTCCTAACAGCAAGCTTTAGGATAGTGTACTGAATTGTAACTTATCTGCGGCTAATAAGGCGTTTTAGGGAAAGAGAATATCTCCCTCAGGGAAGCTGCTACCATCAAATGTTTGCCCTCATTAGACTCCCCTCTGGAAGCGCTTTCACTGCAAGCTGCAGATTCCCTCCTAACAGCAAGCTTTAGGATAGGGTACTAATTGTAACTTAACTGCGGCTAATAAGGCAAAATTGGAAAAGAGATTATCTCCCGCAGGGAAGCTGCTACCATCAAATGTTTGCCCTCGTTAGACTCCCCTCTGGAAGCGCTTTCACTGCAAGCTGCAGATTCCCTCCTAACAGCAAGCTTTAGGATAGGGTACTGAATTGTAACTTAATTTCGCCTAATAATGCGATTTTGGCAAAGACTGTATCTCCCGCAGGGAAGCTGCTACCATCAAACGTTTGCCCTCATTAGACTCCCCTCCGGAAGCGCTTTCACTGCAAGCTGCAGATTCCCTCCTAACAGCAAGCTTTAGGAGAGGGTACTGAATTGTAACTTACTTTCGCGTAATAATGCGATTTTGGCAAAGAGAGTATCTCCCGCAGGGAAGCTGCTACCATCAAATGTTTGCCCTCATTAGACTCCCCTCTGGAAGCGCTTTGACTGCAAGCTGCAGATTCCCTCCTAACAGCAAGCTTTAGGATAGTGTACTGAATTGAAACTTACTTTCGCATAATAATGCGATTTTGGCAAAGAGAGTATCTCCCGCAGGGAAGCTGCTACCATCAAATGTTTGCCCTCATTAGACTCCCCTCTGGAAGCGCTTTCACTGCAAGCTGCAGATTCCCTCCTAACAGCAAGCTTTAGGATAGGATACTGAATTGTATCTTAACTGCGTCTAATAAGGAGATTATGGCAAAGAGAGTATCTCCCGCAGGGAAGCTGCTACCATCAAATGTTTGCCCTCGTTAGACTCCCCTCTGGAAGCGCTTTCACTGCAAGCTGCAGATTCCCTCCTAATAGCAAGCTTTAGGATAGGGTACTGAATTGTAACTTACTTTCGCCTAATAATGCGATTTTGGCAAAGAGAGTATCTCCCGCAGGGAAGCTGCTACCATCAAATGTTTGCCCTCATTAGACTCCCCTCTGGAAGCGCTTTGACTGCAAGCTGCAGATTCCCTCCTAACAGCAAGCTTTAGGATAGGGTACTGAATTGTAACTTACTTTCGCCTAATAATGCGATTTTGGCAAAGAGAGTATCTCCCGCAGTGAAGCTGCTACCATCAAATGTTTGCCCTCATTAGACTCCCCTCTGGAAGCGCTTTCACTGCAAGCTGCAGATTCCCTCCTAACAGCAAGCTTTAGGATAGGGTACTGAATTGTAACTTATCTGCGGCTAATAAGGCGATTTTGGGAAAGAGAATATCTCCAGCAGGGAAGCTGCTACCATCAAATGTTTGCCCTCATTAGACTCCCCTCTGGAAGCGCTCTCACTGCAAGCTGCAGATTCCCTCCTAACAGCAAGCTTTAGCATAGGGTACTGAATTGTAACTTAACTGCGGCTAATAAGGCGATTTTGGCAAAGAGAATATCTCCCGCAGGGAAGCTGCTACCATCAAATGTTTGCCCTCATTAGAGTCCCCTCTGGAAGTTCTTTCACTGCAAGCTGCAGATTCCCTCCTAACAGCAAGCTTTAGGATAGGGTACTGAATTGTAACTTAACTGCGGCTAATAAGGCGATTTTGGCAAAGAGAGTATCTCCCTCAGGGAAGCTGCTACCATCAAATGTTTGCCCTCGTTAGACTCCCCTCTGGAAGCGCTTTCACTGCAAGCTGCAGATTCCCTCCTAACAGCAAGCTTTAGGATAGGGTACTGAATTGAAACTTACTTTCGCCTAATAATGCGATTATGGCAAAGGGAGTATCTCCCGCAGGGAAGCTGCTACCATCAAATGTTTGCCCTCATTAGACTCCCCTCTGGAAGCGCTTTCACTGCAAGCTGCAGATTCCCTCCTAACAGCAAGCTTTAGCATAGGGTACTGAATTGTAACTTAACTGGGGCTAATAATACGATTTTGGCAAAGAGAGTATCTCCCGCGGGGAAGCTGCTACCATCAAATATTTGCCCTCATTAGACTCCCCTCTGGAAGCGCTTTCACTGCAAGCTGCAGATTCCCTCCTAACAGCAAGCTTTAGGATAGGGTACTGAATTGTAACTTACTTTCACCTAATAATGCGATTTTGGCAAAGAGAGTATCTCCCGCAGGGAAGCTGCTACCATCAAATGTTTGCCCTCATTAGACTCCCCTCTGGAAGCGCTTTCACTGCAAGCTGCAGATTACTTCCTAACAGAAAGCTTTAGGATAGGGTACTGAATTGTAACTTAAATGGGGCTAATTATGCAAAATTGGAAAAGAGATTATCTCCCGCAGGGAAGCTGCTACCATCAAATGTTTGCCCTCGTTAGACTCCCCTCTGGAAGCGCTTTCACTGCAAGCTGCAGATTCCCTCCTAACAGCAAGCTTTAGGATAGGGTACTGAATTGTAACTTACTTTCCCCTAATAATGCGATTTTGGCAAAGAGAGTATCTCCCGCAGGGAAGCTGCTACCATCAAATGTTTGCCCTCGTTAGACTCCCCTCTGGAAGCGCTTTCACTGCAAGCTGCAGATTCCCTCCTAACAGCAAGCTTTAGGATAGGGTACTGAATTGTAACTTACTTTCGCCTAATAAGGCGATTTTGGCAAAGAGAGTATCTCCCGCAGGGAAGCTGCTACCATCAAACGTTTACCCTCGTTAGACTCCCCTCCGGAAGCGCTTTCACTGCAAGCTGCAGATTCCCTCCTAACAGCAAGCTTTAGGATAGGGTACTGAATTGTAACTTAACTGGGGCTAATAAGGCGCTTTTGGCAAAGAGAATATCTCCCGCAGGGAAGCTGCTACCATCAAATGTTTGCCCTCATTAGACTCCCCTCTGGAAGCGCTTTGACTGCAAGCTGCAGATTCCCTCCTAACAGCAAGCTTTAGGATAGGGTACTGAATTGTAACTTAACTGCGGCTAATAAGGCGATTTTGGCAAAGAGAATATCACCCGCAGGGAAGCTGTTACCATCAAATATTTGCCCTCATTAGACTCCCCTCTGGAAGCGCTTTCACTGCAAGCTGCAGATTCCCTCCTAACAGCAAGCTTTAGGATAGGGTACTGAATTGTAACTTACTTTCGCATAATAATGCGATTGTGTCAAAGAGAGTATCTCCCGCAGGGAAGCTGCTACCATCAAATGTTTGCCCTCATTAGACTCCCCTCTGGAAGCGCTTTCACTGCAAGCTGCAGATTCCCTCCTAACAGCAAGCTTTAGGATAGGGTACTGAATTGTATCTTAACTGCGTCTAATAAGGAGATTATGGCAAAGAGAGTATCTCCCGCAGGGAAGCTGCTACCATCAAATGTTTGCCCTCGTTAGACTCCCCTCTGGAAGCGCTTTCACTGCAAGCTGCAGATTCCCTCCTAATAGCAAGCTTTAGGATAGGGTACTGAATTGTAACTTACTTTCGCCTAATAATGCGATTTTGGCAAAGAGAGTATCTCCCGCAGGGAAGCTGCTACCATCAAATGTTTGCCCTCATTAGACTCCCCTCTGGAAGCGCTTTCACTGCAAGCTGCAGATTCCCTCCTAACAGCAAGCTTTAGGATAGGGTACTGAATTGTAACTTACTTTGGCCTAATAATGCGATTTTGGCAAAGAGAGTATCTCCCGCAGTGAAGATGCTACCATCAAATGTTTGCCCTCATTAGACTCCCCTCTGGAAGCGCTTTCACTGCAAGCTGCAGATTCCCTCCTAACAGCAAGCTTTAGGATAGGGTACTGAATTGTAACTTATCTGCGGCTAATAAGGCGATTTTGGGAAAGAGAATATCTCCAGCAGGGAAGCTGCTACCATCAAATGTTTGCCCTCATTAGACTCCCCTCTGGAAGCGCTCTCACTGCAAGCTGCAGATTCCCTCCTAACAGCAAGCTTTAGGATAGGGTACTGCATTGTAACTTAACTGCGGCTAATTATGCAAAATTGGAAAAGAGATTATCTCCCGCAGGGAAGCTGCTACCATCAAATGTTTGCCCTCATTAGACTCCCCTCTGGAAGTGCTTTCACTGCAAGCTGCAGATTCCCTCCTAACAGCAAGCTTTAGGATAGTGTACTGAATTGTATCTTACTTTCGCCTAATAATGCGATTTTGGCAAAGAGAGTATCTCCCGCAGGGAAGCTGCTACCATCAAATGTTTGCCCTCGTTAGACTCCCCTCTGGAAGCGCTTTCACTGCAAGCTGCAGATTCCCTCCTAACAGCAAGCTTTAGGATAGGGTACTGAATTGTAACTTACTTTCGCCTAATAATGCAATTTTGGCAAAGAGAGTATCTCCCGCAGGGAAGCTGCTACCATCAAACGTTTGCCCTCGTTAGACTCCCCTCCGGAAGCGCTTTCACTGCAAGCTGCAGATTCTCTCCTAACAGCAAGCTTTAGGATAGGGTACTGAATTGTAACTTACTTTCGCCTAATAATGCGATTTTGGCAAAGAGAGTATCTCCCGCAGGGAAGCTGCTACCATCAAATGTTTGCCCTCATTAGACTCCCCTCTGGTAGCGCTTTCACTGCAAGCTGCAGATTCCCTCCTAACAGCAAGCTTTAGGATAGGGTACTGAATTGTAACTTACTTTCACCTAATAATGCGATTTTGGCAAAGAGAGTATCTCCCGCAGGGAAGCTGCTACCATCAAATGTTTGCCCTCATTAGACTCCCCTCTGGAAGCGCTTTCACTGCAAGCTGCAGATTACTTCCTAACAGCAAGCTTTAGGATAGGGTACTGAATTGTAACTTAACTGCGGCTAATAAGGCGATTTTGGCAAAGAGAGTATCTCCCGCAGGGAAGCTGCTACCATCAAATGTTTGCCCTCATTAGACTCCCCTCTGGAAGCGCTTTCACTGCAAGCTGCAGATTCCCTCCTAACAGCAAGCTTTAGGATAGGGTACTGAATTGTAACTTAACTGGGGGTAATAAGGCGCTTTTTGCAAAGAGAATATCTCCCGCAGGGAAGCTGCTACCATCAAATGTTTGCCCTCATTAGACTCCCCTCTGGAAACGCTTTCACTGCAAGCTGCAGATTCCCTCCTAACAGCAAGCTTTAGGATAGGGTACTGAATTGTAACTTAACTGCGGCTAATAAGGCGATTTTGGCAAAGAGAATATCACCCGCAGGGAAGCTGTTACCATCAAATATTTGCCCTCATTAGACTCCCCTCTGGAAGCGCTTTCACTGCAAGCTACAGATTCCCTCCTAACAGCAAGCTTTAGGATAGGGTACTGAATTGTAACTTACTTTCGCCTAATAATGCGATTTTGTCAAAGAGAGTATCTCCCGCAGGGAAGCTGCTACCATCAAATGTTTGCCCTCATTAGACTCCCCTCTGGAAGCGCTTTCACTGCAAGCTGCAGATTCCCTCCTAACAGCAAGCTTTAGGATAGGGTACTGAATTGTAACTTATCTGCGGCTAATAAGGCGATTTTGGGAAAGAGAATATCTCCCGCAGGGAAGCTGCTACCATCAAATGTTTGCCCTCATTAGACTCCCCTCTGGAAGCGCTTTCACTGCAAGCTGCAGATTCCCTCCTAACAGCAAGCTTTAGGATAGGGTACTGAATTGTAACTTACTTTCGCCTAGTAATGAGATTATGGCAAAGAGAGTATCTCCCGCAGGGAAGCTGCTACCATCAAATGTTTGCCCTCGTTAGACTCCCCTCTGGAAGCGCTTTCACTGCAAGCTGCAGATTCCCTCCTAACAGCAAGCTTTAGGATAGGGTACTGAATTGTAACTTACTTTCGCCTAATAATGCGATTTTGGAAAAGAGACTATCTCCCGCAGGGCAGCTGCTACCATCAAATGTTTGCCCTCATTAGACTCCCCTCTGGAAGCGCTTTCACTGCAAGCTGCAGATTCCCTCCTAACAGCAAGATTTAGGATAGTGTCCTGAATTGTAACGTACTTTCGCCTAATAATGCGATTTTGGCAAAGAGAGTATCTCCCGCAGGGAAGCTGCTACCATCAAACGTTTGCCCTCGTTAGACTCCCCGCTGGAAGCGCTTTCTCTGCAAGCTGCAGATTCCCTCCTAACAGCAAGCTTTAGGATGGGGTACTGAATTGTAACTTACTTTCGCCTAATAATGCGATTTTGGCAAAGAGAGTATCTCCCGCAGGGCAGCTGCTACCATAAAATGTTTGCCCTCATTAGACTCCCCTCTGGAAGCGCTTTCACTGCAAGCTGCAGATTCCCTCCTAACAGCAAGCTTTAGGATAGGGTACTGAATTGTAACTTACTTTCGCCTAATAATGCGATTTTGGCAAAGAGAGTATCTCCCGCAGGGAAGCTGCTACCATCAAATGTTTGCCCTCATTAGACTCCCCTCTGGAAGCGCTTTCACTGCAAGCTGCAGATTCCCTCCTAACAGCAAGCTTTAGGTTAGGGTACTGAATTGTAACTTACTTTCGCTTAATAATGCGATTTGGCAAAGAGAGTATCTCCCGCAGGGAAGCTGCTACCATCAAATGTTTGCCCTCGTTAGACTCCCCTCTGGAAGCGCTTTCACTGCAAGCTGCAGATTCCCTCCTAACAGCAAGCTTTAGGATAAGGTACTGAATTGTAACTTACTTTCGCATAATAATGCGATTATGGAAAAGAGATTATCTCCCGCAGGGCAGCTGCTACCATCAAATGTTTGCCCTCATTAGACTCTCCTCTGGAAGCGCTTTCACTGCAAGCTGCAGATTCCCTCCTAACAGCAAGATTTAGGATAGGGTCCTGAATTGTAACGTACTTTCGCCTAATAATGCGATTTTGGCAAAGTGAGTATCTCCCGCAGGGAAGCTGCTACCATCAAACGTTTGCCCTCGTTAGACTCCCCTCTGGAAGCGCTTTCTCTGCAAGCTGCAGATTCCCTCCTAACAGCAAGCTTTAGGATAGGGTACTGAATTGTAACTTACTTTCGCCTAGTAATGCGATTTTGGAAAAGAGACTATCTCCCGCAGGGCAGCTGCTACCATCAAATGTTTGCCCTCATTAGACTCCCCTCTGGAAGCGCTTCCACTGCAAGCTGCAGATTCCCTCCTAACAGCAAGCTTTAGGATAGGGTACTGAATTGTAACTTACTTTCGCCTAATAATGCGATTTTGGCAAAGAGAGTATCTCCCGCAGGGAAGCTGCTAACATCAAATGTTTGCCCTCATTAGACTCCCCTCTGGAAGCGCTTTCACTGCAAGCTGCAGATTCCCTCCTAACAGCAAGCTTTAGGTTAGGGTACTGAATTGTAACTTACTTTCGCCTAATAATGCGATTTTGGCAAAGAGAGTATCTCCCGCAGGGAAGCTGCTAACATCAAATGTTTGCCCTCATTAGACTCCCCTCTGGAAGCGCTTTGACTGCAAGCTGCAGATTCCCTCCTAACAGCAAGCTTTAGGATAGGGTACTGAATTGTAACTTAACTGCGGCTAATAAGGCGATTATGGCAAAGAGAATATCTCCCGCAGGGAAGCTGCTACCATCAAATGTTTGCCCTCATTAGACTCCCCTCTGGAAGCGCTTTCACTGCAAGCTGCAGATTCCCTCCTAACAGCAAGCTTTAGGATAGGGTACTGAATTGTAACTTAACTGCGGCTAATAAGGCGATTTTGGCAAAGAGAGTATCTCCCGCAGGGAAGCTGCTACCATCAAATGTTTGCCCTCATTAGACTCCCCTCTGGAAGCGCTTTCACTGCAAGCTGCAGATTCCCTCCTAACAGCAAGCTTTAGGATAGGGTACTGAATTGTATCTTAACTGCGGCTAATAAGGCAAAATTGGAAAAAATATTATCTCCCGCAGGGAAGCTGCTACCATCAAATGTTTGCCCTCGTTAGAATCCCCTCTGGAAGCGCTTTCACTGCAAGCTGCAGATTCCCTCCTAACAGCAAGCTTTAGGATAGGGTACTGAATTGTAACTTATCTGCGGCTAATAATGCGATTTTGGCAAAGAGAATATCTCCCGCAGGGAAGCTGCTACCATCAAATGTTTACCCTCATTAGACTCCCCTCTGGAAGCGCTTTCACTGCAAGCTGCAGATTCCCTCCTAACAGCAAGCTTTAGTATAGGGTACTGAATTGTAACTTAACTGCGGCTAATAAGGCGATATTGGCAAAGAGAATATCTCCCGCAGGGAAGCTGCTACCATCAAATGTTTGCCCTCATTAGACTCCCCTCTGGAAGCGCTTTCACTGCAAGCTGCAGATTCCCTCCTAACAGCAAGCTTTAGGATAGGGTACTGAATTGTATCTTATCTGCGGCTAATAATGCGATTTTGGCAAAGAGAGTATCTCCCGCAGGGAAGCTGCTACCATCAAACGTTTGCCCTCGTTAGACTCCCCTCTGGAAGCGCTTTCTCTGCAAGCTGCAGATTCCCTCCTAACAGCAAGCTTTAGGATAAGGTACTGAATTGTAACTTACTTTCGCCTAATAATGCGATTTTGGCAAAGAGAGTATCTCCCGCAGGGCAGCTGCTACCATAAAATGTTTGCCCTCATTAGACTCCCCTCTGGAAGCGCTTTCACTGCAAGCTGCAGATTCCCTCCTAACAGCAAGCTTTAGGATAGGGTACTGAATTGTAACTTAACTGCGGATAATAAGGCGATTTTGGCAAAGAGATTATCTCCCGCAGGGAAGCAGCTACCATCAAATGTTTGCCCTCATTAGACTCCCCTCTGGAAGCGCTTTCACTGCAAGCTGCAGATTCCCTCCTAACAGCAAGCTTTAGGATAGGGTCCTGAATTGTAACGTACTTTCGCCTAATAATGCGATTTTGGCAAAGAGAGTATCTCCCGCAGGGAAGCTGCTACCATCAAACGTTTGCCCTCGTTAGACTCCCCTCTGGAAGCGCTTTCTCTGCAAGCTGCAGATTCCCTCCTAACAGCAAGCTTTAGGATAGGGTACTGAATTGTAACTTACTTTCGACTAATAATGCGATTTTGGCAAAGAGAGTATCTCCCGCAGGGCAGCTGCTAACATCAAATGTTTGCCCTCATTAGACTACCCTCTGGAAGCGCTTTCACTGCAAGCTGCAGATTCCCTCCTAACAGCAAGCTTTAGGATAGGGTACTGAATTGTAACTTACTTTCGCCTAATAATGCGATTTTGGCAAAGAGAGTATCTCCCTCAGGGAAGTTGCTACCATCAAATGTTTGCCCTCGTTAGACTCCCCTCTGGAAGCGCTTTCACTGCAAGCTGCAGATTCCCTCCTAACAGCAAGATTTAGGATAGGGTACTGAATTGTAACTTAACTGCGGATAATAAGGCGATTTTGGCAAAGAGAGTATCTCCCGCAGGGAAGCTGCTACCATCAAATGTTTGCCCTCATTAGACTCCCCTCTGGAAGCGCTTTCACTGCAAGCTGCAGATTCCCTCCTAACAGCAAGCTTTAGGATAGGGTACTGAATTGTAACTTACTTTCGCCTAATAATGCGATTTTGGCAAAGAGAGTATCTCCCGCAGGGAAGCTGCTACCATCAAATGTTTGCCCTCATTAGACTCCCCTCTGGAAGCGCTTTCACTGCAAGCTGCAGATTCCCTCCTAACAGCAAGCTTTAGGATAGGTTCTGAAATGTAACTTAACTGCGGCTAATAAGGAGATTTTGGCAAAGAGAGTATCTCCCGCAGGGAAGCTGCTAACATCAAATGTTTGCCCTCATTAGACTCCCCTCCGGAAGCGCTTTCACTGCAAGCTGCAGATTCCCTCCTAACAGCAAGCCTTAGGTTAGGGTACTGAATTGTAACTTACTTTCGCCTAATAATGCGATTTTGGCAAAGAGAGTATCTCCCGCAGGGAAGCTGCTACCATCAAATGTTTGCCCTCATTAGACTCCCCTCTGGAAGCGCTTTCACTGCAAGCTGCAGATTCCCTCCTAACAGCAAGCTTTAGGATAGGGTACTGAATTGAAACTTAACTGCGGCTAATAAGGCGATTATGGCAAAGAGAATATCTCCCGCAGGGAAGCTGCTACCATCAAATGTTTGCCCTCATTAGACTCCCCTCTGGAAGCGCTTTCACTGCAAGCTGCAGATTCCCTCCTAACAGCAAGCTTTAGGATAGGGTACTGAATTGTAACTTACTTTCGCCTAATAATGCGATTTTGGCAAAGAGAGTATCTCCCGCAGGGCAGCTGCTACCATCAAATGTTTGCCCTCGTTAGACTCCCCTCTGGAAGCGCTTTCACTGCAAGCTGCAGATTCCCTCCTAACAGCAAGCTTTAGGATAGGGTACTGAATTGTAACTTAACTGCGGCTAATAATGCGATTTTGGCAAAGAGAATATCTCCCGCAGGGAAGCTGCTACCATCAAATCTTTGCCCTTATTAGACTCCCCTCTGGAAGCGCTTTCACTGCAAGCTGCAGATTCCCTCCTAACAGCAAGCTTTAGGATAGTGTACTGAATTGTAACTTAACTGCGGCTAATAAGGCGAATTTGGCAAAGAGAATATCTCCCGCAGGGAAGCTGCTACCATCAAATGTTTGCCCTCATTAGACTCCCCTCTGGAATCGCTTTCACTGCAAGCTGCAGATTCCCTCCTAACAGCAAGCTTTAGGATAGGGTACTGAATTGTAACTTAACTGCGGCTAATAAGGCGATTTTGGCAAAGAGATTATCTCCCGCAGGGAAGCTGCTACCATCAAATGTTTGCCCTCATTAGACTCCCCTCTGGAAGCACTTTCACTGCAAGCTGCAGATTCCCTCCTAACAGCAAGCTTTAGGATAGGGTACTGAATTGTAACTTAACTGCGGCTAATAAGGCGATTTTGGCAAAGAGATTATCTCCCGCAGGGAAGCTGCTACCATCAAATGTTTGCCCTCATTAGACTCCCCTCTGGAAGCACTTTCACTGCAAGCTGCAGATTCCCTCCTAACAGCAAGCTTTAGGATAGGGTCCTGAATTGTATCTTACTTTCGCCTAATAATGCGATTTTGGCAAAGAGAGTATCTCCCGCAGGGAAGCTGCTACCATCAAATGTTTGCCCTCATTAGACTCCCCTCTGGAAGCGCTTTCACTGCAAGCTGCAGATTCCCTCCTAACAGCAAGCTTTAGGATAAGGTCCTGAATTGTAACTTAACTGCGGCTAATAATGCGATTTTGGCAAAGAGAGTATCTCCCGCAGGGAAGCTGCTACCATCAAATGTTTGCCCTCATTAGACTCCCCTCTGGAAGCGCTTTCACTGCAAGCTTCAGATTCCCTCCTAACAGCAAGCTTTAGGATAAGGTACTGAATTGTAACTTAACTGCGGATAATAAGGCGATTTTGGCAAAGAGAGTATCTCCCGCAGGGAAGCTGCTACCATCAAATGTTTGCCCTCATTAGACTCCCCTCTGGAAGCGCTTTCACTGCAAGCTGCAGATTCCCTCCTAACAGCAAGCTTTAGGATAGGGTACTGAATTGTAACTTAACTGCGGCTAATAATGTGATTTTGGCAAAGAGAGTATCTCCCGCAGGGAAGCTGCTACCATCAAATGTTTGCCCTCATTAGACTCCCCTCTGGAAGCGCTTTCACTGCAAGCTGCAGATTCCCTCCTAACAGCAAGCTTTAGGATAGGGTACTGAATTGTAACTTAACTGCGGCTAATAAGGCGAATTTGGGAAAGAGAATATCTCCCGCAGGGAAGCTGCTACCGTCAAATGTTTGCCCTCATTAGACTCCCCTCTGGAATCGCTTTCACTGCAAGCTACAGATTCCCTCCTAACAGCAAGCTTTAGGATAGGGTACTGAATTGTAACTTACTTTCGCCTAATAATGCGATTTTGGCAAAGAGAGTATCTCCCGCAGGGAAGCTGCTACCATCAAATGTTTGCCCTCATTAGACTCCCCTCTGGAAGCGCTTTCACTGCAAGCTGCAGATTCCCTCCTAACAGCAAGCTTTAGGATAGGGTACTGAATTGTAACTTAACTGCGGCTAATAAGGCGATTTTGGCAAAGAGAGTATCTCCCGCAGGGAAGCTACTACCATCAAATGTTTGCCCTCATTAGACTCCCCTCTGGAAGCGCTTTCACTGCAAGCTGCAGATTCCCTCCTAACAGCAAGCTTTAGGATAGGGTACTGAATTGTAACTTACTTTCGCCTAATAATGCGATTTTGGCAAAGAGAGTATCTCCCGCAGGGAAGCTGCTACCATCAAATGTTTGCCCTCATTAGACTCCCCTCTGGAAGCGCTTTCACTGCAAGCTGCAGATTCCCTCCTAACAGCAAGCTTTAGGATAGAGTACTGAATTGTAACTTACTTTCGCCTAATAATGCGATTTTGAAAAAAGAGTATCTCCCGCAGGGAAGCTGCTACCATCAAATATTTGCCCTCATTAGACTCTCCTCTGGAAGCGCTTTCACTGCAAGCTGCAGATTCCCTCCTAACAACAAGCTTTAGGATAGGGTACTGAATTGTAACTTACTTTCGCCTAATAATGCGATTTTGGCAAAGAGAGTATCTCCCGCAGGGAAGCTGCTAACATCAAATGTTTGCCCTCATTAGACTCCCCTCTGGAAGCGCTTTCACTGCAAGCTGCAGATTCCCTCCTAACAGCAAGCTTTAGGATAGGGTACTGAATTGTACCTTAACTGCGGCTAATAAGGCGATTTTGGCAAAGAGAATATCTCCCGCAGGGAAGCTGCTACCATCAAATGTTTGCCCTCATTAGACTCCCCTCTGGAAGCGCTTTCACTGCAAGCTGCAGATTCCCTCCTAACAGCAAGCTTTAGGATAGGGTACTGAATTGTAACTTACTTTCGCCTAATAATGCGATTTTGGCAAAGAGAGTATCTCCCGCAGGGAAGCTGCTACCATCAAACGTTTGCCCTCGTTAGACTCCCCTTTGGAAGCGCTTTCACTGCAAGCTGCAGATTCCCTCCTAACAGCAAGCTTTAGGATAGGGTACTTAATTGTAACTTAACTGCGGCTAATAAGAAGATTTTGGCAAAGAGAGTATCTCCCGCAGGGAAGCTGCTACCATCAAATGTTTGCCCTCATTAGACTCCCCTCTGGAAGCGCTTTCACTGCAAGCTGCAGATTCCCTCCTAACAGCAAGCTTTAGGATAGAGTACTGAATTGTAACTTACTTTCGCCTAATAATGCGATTTTGAAAAAAGAGTATCTCCCGCAGGGAAGCTGCTACCATCAAATATTTGCCCTCATTAGACTCTCCTCTGGAAGCGCTTTCACTGCAAGCTGCAGATTCCCTCCTAACAACAAGCTTTAGGATAGGGTCCTGAATTGTAACTTAACTGCGGATAATAAGGCGATTTTGGCAAAGAGAATATCTCCCGCAGGGAAGCTGCTACCATCAAATGTTTGCCCTCATTAGACTCCCCTCTGGAAGCGCTTTCACTGCAAGCTGCAGATTCCCTCCTAACAGCAAGCTTTAGGATAGGGTACTGAATTGTAACTTACATTCACCTAATAATGCGATTTTGGCAAAGAGAGTATCTCCCGCAGGGAAGCAGCTACCATCAAATGTTTGCCCTCATTAGACTCCCCTCTGGAAGCGCTTTCACTGCAAGCTGCAGATTCCCTCCTAACAGCAAGCTTTAGGATAGGGTACTGAATTGTAACTTAACTGCGGCTAATAATGCGATTTTGGCAAAGAGAGTATCTCCCGCAGGGAAGCTGCTAACATCAAATGTTTGCCCTCATTAGACTCCCCTCTGGAAGTGCTTTCACTGCAAGCTGCAGATTCCCTCCTAACAGCAAGCTTTAGGATAGGGTCCTGAATTGTAACGTACTTTCGCCTAATAATGCGATTTTGGCAAAGAGAGTATCTCCCGCAGGGAAGCTGCTACCATCAAACGTTTGCCCTCGTTAGACTCCCCTCTGGAAGCGCTTTCACTGCAAGCTGCAGATTCCCTCCTAACAGCAAGCTTTAGGATAGGGTACTGAATTGTAACTTACTTTCGCCTAATAATGCGATTTTGGCAAAGAGAGTATCTCCCGCAGGGAAGCTGCTACCATCAAATGTTTGCCCTCGTTAGACTCCCCTCTGGAAGCGCTTTCACTGCAAGCTGCAGATTCCCTCCTAACAGCAAGCTTTAGGATAGGGTACTGAATTGTAACTTACTTTCGCCTAATAATGCGATTTTGGCAAAGAGAGTATCTCCCGCAGGGAAGCTGCTACCATCAAATGTTTGCCCTCATTAGACTCCCCTCTGGAAGCGCTTTCACTGCAAGCTGCAGATTCCCTCCTAACAGCAAGCTTTAGGATAGGTTCTGAAATGTAACTTAACTGCGGCTAATAAGGAGATTTTGGCAAAGAGAGTATCTCCCGCAGGGAAGCTGCTAACATCAAATGTTTGCCCTCATTAGACTCCCCTCCGGAAGCGCTTTCACTGCAAGCTGCAGATTCCCTCCTAACAGCAAGCCTTAGGTTAGGGTACTGAATTGTAACTTACTTTCGCCTAATAATGCGATTTTGGCAAAGAGAGTATCTCCCGCAGGGCAGCTGCTACCATCAAATGTTTGCCCTCATTAGACTCCCCTCTGGAAGCGCTTTCACTGCAAGCTGCAGATTCCCTCCTAACAGCAAGCTTTAGGATAGGGTACTGAATTGAAACTTAACTGCGGCTAATAATGCGATTTTGGCAAAGAGAATATCTCCCGCAGGGAAGCTGCTACCATCAAATGTTTGCCCTCATTAGACTCCCCTCTGGAAGCGCTTTCACTACAAGCTGCAGATTCCCTCCTAACAGCAAGCTTTAGGATAGGGTACTGAATTGTAACTTACTTTCGCCTAATAATGCGATTTTGGCAAAGAGACTATCTCCCGCAGGGAAGCTGCTACCATCAAATGTTTGCCCTCGTTAGACTCCCCTCTGGAAGCGCTTTCACTGCAAGCTGCAGATTCCCTCCTAACAGCAAGCTTTAGGATAGGGTACTGAATTGTAACTTAACTGCGGCTAATAAGGCGATTTTGGCAAAGAGAATATCTCCCGCAGGGAAGCTGCTACCATCAAATGTTTGCCCTCATTAGACTCCCCTCTGGAAGCGCTTTCACTGCAAGCTGCAGATTCCCTCCTAAAAGCAAGCTTTAGGATAGGGTACTGAATTGTAACTTACTTTCGCTTAATAATGCGATTTTGGCAAAGAGAGTATCTCCCTCAGGGAAGCTGCTACCATCAAATGTTTGCCCTCATTAGACTCCCCTCCGGAAGCGCTTTCACTGCAAGCTGCAGATTCCCTCCTAACAGCAAGCTTTAGGATAGGGTACTGAATTGTAACTTACTTTCGCCTAATAATGCGATTTTGGCAAAGAGAGTATCTCCCGCAGGGAAGCTGCTAACATCAAATGTTTGCCCTTATTAGACTCCCCTCTGGAAGCGCTTTCACTGCAAGCTGCAGATTCCCTCCTAACAGCAAGCTTTAGGATAGGGTACTGAATTGTAACTTAACTGCGGCTAATAAGGCGATTTTGGCAAAGAGAATATCTCCTGCAGGGAAGCTGCTACCATCAAATATTTGCCCTCATTAGACTCCCCTCTGGAAGCGCTTTCACTGCAAGCTGCAGATTCCCTCCTAACAGCAAGCTTTAGGATAGGGTACTGAATTGTAACTTACTTTCGCCTAATAATGCGATTTTGGCAAAGAGAATATCTCCCGCAGGGAAGCTGCTACCATCAAATGTTTGCCCTCATTAGACTCCCCTCTGGAATCGCTTTCACTGCAAGCTGCAGATTCCCTCCTAACAGCAAGCTTTAGGATAGTGTACTGAATTGTAACTTAACTGCGGCTAATAAGGCGAATTTGGCAAAGAGAATATCTCCCGCAGGGAAGCTGCTACCATCAAATGTTTGCCCTCATTAGACTCCCCTCTGGAATCGCTTTCACTGCAAGCTGCAGATTCCCTCCTAACAGCAAGCTTTAGGATAGGGTACTGAATTGTAACTTAACTGCGGCTAATAAGGCGATTTTGGCAAAGAGATTATCTCCCGCAGGGAAGCTGCTACCATCAAATGTTTGCCCTCATTAGACTCCCCTCTGGAAGCACTTTCACTGCAAGCTGCAGATTCCCTCCTAACAGCAAGCTTTAGGATAGGGTACTGAATTGTAACTTAACTGCGGCTAATAAGGCGATTTTGGCAAAGAGATTATCTCCCGCAGGGAAGCTGCTACCATCAAATGTTTGCCCTCATTAGACTCCCGTCTGGAAGCACTTTCACTGCAAGCTGCAGATTCCCTCCTAACAGCAAGCTTTAGGATAGGGTCCTGAATTGTATCTTACTTTCGCCTAATAATGCGATTTTGGCAAAGAGAGTATCTCCCGCAGGGAAGCTGCTACCATCAAATGTTTGCCCTCATTAGACTCCCCTCTGGAAGCGCTTTCACTGCAAGCTGCAGATTCCCTCCTAACAGCAAGCTTTAGGATAAGGTCCTGAATTGTAACTTAACTGCGGCTAATAATGCGATTTTGGCAAAGAGAGTATCTCCCGCAGGGAAGCTGCTACCATCAAATGTTTGCCCTCATTAGACTCCCCTCTGGAAGCGCTTTCACTGCAAGCTTCAGATTCCCTCCTAACAGCAAGCTTTAGGATAAGGTACTGAATTGTAACTTAACTGCGGATAATAAGGCGATTTTGGCAAAGAGAGTATCTCCCGCAGGGAAGCTGCTACCATCAAATGTTTGCCCTCATTAGACTCCCCTCTGGAAGCGCTTTCACTGCAAGCTGCAGATTCCCTCCTAACAGCAAGCTTTAGGATAGGGTACTGAATTGTAACTTAACTGCGGCTAATAATGTGATTTTGGCAAAGAGAGTATCTCCCGCAGGGAAGCTGCTACCATCAAATGTTTGCCCTCATTAGACTCCCCTCTGGAAGCGCTTTCACTGCAAGCTGCAGATTCCCTCCTAACAGCAAGCTTTAGGATAGGGTACTGAATTGTAACTTAACTGCGGCTAATAAGGCGAATTTGGGAAAGAGAATATCTCCCGCAGGGAAGCTGCTACCGTCAAATGTTTGCCCTCATTAGACTCCCCTCTGGAATCGCTTTCACTGCAAGCTACAGATTCCCTCCTAACAGCAAGCTTTAGGATAGGGTACTGAATTGTAACTTACTTTCGCCTAATAATGCGATTTTGGCAAAGAGAGTATCTCCCGCAGGGAAGCTGCTACCATCAAATGTTTGCCCTCATTAGACTCCCCTCTGGAAGCGCTTTCACTGCAAGCTGCAGATTCCCTCCTAACAGCAAGATTTAGGATAGGGTACTGAATTGTAACTTAACTGCGGCTAATAAGGCGATTTTGGCAAAGAGAGTATCTCCCGCAGGGAAGCTACTACCATCAAATGTTTGCCCTCATTAGACTCCCCTCTGGAAGCGCTTTCACTGCAAGCTGCAGATTCCCTCCTAACAGCAAGCTTTAGGATAGGGTACTGAATTGTAACTTACTTTCGCCTAATAATGCGATTTTGGCAAAGAGAGTATCTCCCGCAGGGAAGCTGCTACCATCAAATGTTTGCCCTCATTAGACTCCCCTCTGGAAGCGCTTTCACTGCAAGCTGCAGATTCCCTCCTAACAGCAAGCTTTAGGATAGAGTACTGAATTGTAACTTACTTTCGCCTAATAATGCGATTTTGAAAAAAGAGTATCTCCCGCAGGGAAGCTGCTACCATCAAATATTTGCCCTCATTAGACTCTCCTCTGGAAGCGCTTTCACTGCAAGCTGCAGATTCCCTCCTAACAACAAGCTTTAGGATAGGGTACTGAATTGTATCTTACTTTCGCCTAATAATGCGATTTTGGCAAAGAGAGTATCTCCCGCAGGGAAGCTGCTAACATCAAATGTTTGCCCTCATTATACTCCCCTCTGGAAGCGCTTTCACTGCAAGCTGCAGATTCCCTCCTAACAGCAAGCTTTAGGATAGGGTACTGAATTGTACCTTAACTGCGGCTAATAAGGCGATTTTGGCAAAGAGAATATCTCCCGCAGGGAAGCTGCTACCATCAAATGTTTGCCCTCATTAGACTCCCCTCTGGAAGCGCTTTCACTGCAAGCTGCAGATTCCCTCCTAACAGCAAGCTTTAGGATAGGGTACTGAATTGTAACTTACTTTCGCCTAATAATGCGATTTTGGCAAAGAGAGTATCTCCCGCAGGGAAGCTGCTACCATCAACCGTTTGCCCTCGTTAGACTCCCCTCTGGAAGCGCTTTCACTGCAAGCTGCAGATTCCCTCCTAAAAGCAAGCTTTAGGATAGGGTACTTAATTGTAACTTAACTGCGGCTAATAAGAAGATTTTGGCAAAGAGAGTATCTCCCGCAGGGAAGCTGCTACCATCAAATGTTTGCCCTCGTTGGACTCCCCTCTGGAAGCGCTTTCACTGCAAGCTGCAGATTCCCTCCTAACAGCAAGCTTTAGGATAGGGTCCTGAATTGTAACGTACTTTCGCCTAATAATGCGATTTTGGCAAAGAGAGTATCTCCCGCAGGGAAGCTGCTACCATCAAACGTTTGCCCTCGTTAGACTCCCCTCTGGAAGCGCTTTCACTGCAAGCTGCAGATTCCCTCCTAACAGCAAGCTTTAGGATAGGGTACTGAATTGTAACTTACTTTCGCCTAATAATGCGATTTTGGCAAAGAGAGTATCTCCCGCAGGGAAGCTGCTAACATAAAATGTTTGCCCTCATTAGACTCCCCTCTGGAAGCGCTTTCACTGCAAGCTGCAGATTCCCTCCTAACAGCAAGCTTTAGGATAGGGTACTGAATTGTAACTTACTTTCGCCTAATAATGCGATTTTGGCAAAGAGAGTATCTCCCGCAGGGAAGCTGCTACCATCAAATGTTTGCCCTCGTTAGACTCCCCTCTGGAAGCGCTTTCACTGCAAGCTGCAGATTCCCTCCTAACAGCAAGCTTTAGGATAGGGTACTGAATTGTAACTTACTTTCGCCTAATAATGCGATTTTGGAAAAGAGAGTATCTCCCGCAGGGAAGCTGCTACCATCAAATGTTTGCCCTCATTAGACTCCCCTCTGGAAGCGCTTTCACTGCAAGCTGCAGATTCCCTCCTAACAGCAAGCTTTAGGATAGGGTACTAAATTGTAACTTAACTGCGGATAATAAGGCGATTTTGGCAAAGAGAGTATCTCCCGCAGGGAAGCTGCTACCATCAAATGTTTGCCCTCATTAGACTCCCCTCTGGAAGCGCTTTCACTGCAAGCTGCAGATTCCCTCCTAACAGCAAGCTTTAGGATAGGGTACTGAATTGTAACTTACTTTCGCCTAATAATGCGATTTTGGCAAAGAGAGTATCTCCCGCAGGGAAGCTGCTACCATCAAATGTTTGCCCTCATTAGACTCCCCTCTGGAAGTGCTTTCACTGCAAGCTGCAGATTCCCTCCTAACAGCAAGCTTTAGGATAGGGTGCTGAATTGTAACTTACTTTCGCCTAATAATGCGATTTTGGCAAAGAGAGTATATCCCGCAGGGAAGCTGCTACCATCAAATGTTTGCCCTCGTTAGACTCCCCTCTGGAAGCGCTTTCACTGCAAGCTGCAGATTCCCTCCTAACAGCAAGCTTTAGGATAGGGTACTGAATTGTAACTTAACTGCGGCTAATAATGATATTTTGGCAAAGAGAATATCTCCCGCAGGGAAGCTGCTACCATCAAATGTTTGCCCTCATTACACTCCCCTCTGGAAGCGCTTTCACTGCAAGCTGCAGATTCCCTCCTAACAGCAAGATTTAGCATAGGGTACTGAATTGTAAATTACTTTCGCCTAATAATGCGATTTTGGCAAAGAGAATATCTCCCGCAGGGAAGCTGCTACCATCAAATATTTGCACTCCTTAGACTCCCCTCTGGAAGCGCTTTCACTGCAAGCTGCAGATTCCCTCCTAACAGCAAGCTTTAGGATAGGGTACTGAATTATAACTTACTTTCGCCTACTAATGCGATTTTGGCAAAGAGAATATCTCCCGCAGGGAAGCTGCTACCATCAAATGTTTGCCCTCATTAGACTCCCCTCTGGAAGCGCTTTCACTGCAAGCTGCAGATTCCCTCCTAACAGCAAGCTTTAGGATAGGGTACTGAATTGTAACTTAACTGCGGCTAATAAGGCGATTTTGGCAAAGAGAATATCTCCCGCAGGGAAGCTGCTACCATCAAATGTTTGCCCTCATTAGACTCCCCTCTGGAAGCGCTTTCACTGCAAGCTGCAGATTCCCTCCTAATAGCAAGCTTTAGGATAGGGTACTGAATTGTAACTTACTTTCGCCTAATAATGCGATTTTGGCAAAGAGAGTATCTCCCGCAGGGAAGCTGCTACCATCAAATGTTTGCCCTCATTAGATCCCCTCTGGAAGCGCTTTCACTGCAAGCTGCAGATTCCGTCCTAACAGCAAGCTTTAGGATAGGGTACTGAATTGTAACTTACTTTCGCCTAATAATGCGATTTTGGCAAAGAGAGTATCTCCCGCAGGGAAGCTGCTACCATCAAATGTTTGCCCTCGTTAGACTACCCTCTGGAAGCGCTTTCACTGCAAGCTGCAGATTCCCTCCTAACAGCAAGCTTTAGGATAGGGTACTGAATTGTAACTTAACTGCGGCTAATAAGGCGATTTTGGCAAAGAGAATATCTCCCGCAGGGAAGCTGCTACCATCAAATGTTTGCCCTCATTAGACTCCCCTCTGGAAGCGCTTTCACTGCAAGCTGCAGATTCCCTCCTAACAGCAAGCTTTAGGATAGGGTACTGAATTGTAACTTACTTTCGCCTAATAATGCGATTTTAGCAAAGAGAGTATCTCCCGCAGGGAAGCTGCTACCATCAAATGTTTGCCCTCGTTAGACTCCCCTCTGGAAGCGCTTTCACTGCAAGCTGTAGATTCCCTCCTAACAGCAAGCTTTAGGATAGGGTACTGAATTGTAACTTAACTGCGGCTAATAAGGCGATTTTGGCAAAGAGAATATCTCCCGCAGGGAAGCTGCTACCATCAAATATTTGCCCTCATTAGACTCCCCTCTGGAAGCGCTTTCACTGCAAGCTGCAGATTCCCTCCTAACAGCAAGCTTTAGGATAGGGTACTGAATTGTAACTTACTTTCGCCTAATAATGCGATTTTGGCAAAGAGAATATCTCCCGCAGGGAAGCTGCTACCATCAAATGTTTGCCCTCATTAGACTCCCCTCTGGAAGCGCTTTCACTGCAAGCTGCAGATTCCCTCCTAACAGCAAGCTTTAGGATAGGGTACTGAATTGTAACTTAACTGCGGATAATAAGGCGATTTTGGCAAAGAGATTATCTCCCGCAGGGAAGCTGCTACCATCAAATGTTTGCCCTCATTAGACTCCCCTCTGGAAGCGCTTTCACTGCAAGCTGCAGATTCCCTCCTAACAGCAAGCTTTAGGATAGGGTACTGAATTGTAACTTACTTTCGCCTAATAATGCGATTTTGGCAAAGAGAGTATCTCCCGCAGGGCAGCTGCTACCATAAAATATTTGCCCTCATTAGACTCCCCTCTGGAAGCGCTTTCACTGCAAGCTGCAGATTCCCTCCTAACAGCAAGCTTTAGGATAGGGTACTGAATTGTAACTTACTTTCGCCTAATAATACGATTTTGGCAAAGAGAGTATCTCCCGCAGGGAAGCTGCTACCATCAAATGTTTGCCCTCATTAGACTCCCCTCTGGAAGCGCTTTCACTGCAAGCTGCAGATTCCCTCCTAACAGCAAGCTTTAGGATAGGGTACTGAATTGTAACTTAACTGCGGCTAATAAGGCGATTTTGGCAAAGAGAATATCTCCCGCAGGGAAGCTGCTACCATCAAATGCTTGCCCTCATTAGACTCCCCTCTGGAAGCGCTTTCACTGCAAGCTGCAGATTCCCTCCTAACAGCAAGCTTTAGGATAGGGTCCTGAATTGTAACGTACTTTCGCCTAATAATGCGATTTTGGCAAAGAGAGTATCTCCCGCAGGGAAGCTGCTACCATCAAACGTTTGCCCTCATTAGACTCCCCTCTGGAAGCGCTTTCACTGCAAGCTGCAGATTCCCTCCTAACAGCAAGCTTTAGGATAGGGTACTGAATTGTATCTTACTTTCGCATAATAATGCGATTTTGGCAAAGAGAGTATCTCCCGCAGGGCAGCTGCTACCATCAAATGTTTGCCCTCATTAGACTCCCCTCTGGAAGCGCTTTCACTGCAAGCTGCAGATTCCCTCCTAACAGCAAGCTTTAGGATAGGGTACTGAATTGTAACTTACTTTCGCCTAATAATGCGATTTTGGCAAAGAGAGTATCTCCCGCAGGGAAGCTGCTACCATCAAATGTTTGCCCTCGTTAGACTCCCCTCTGGAAGCGCTTTCACTGCAAGCTGCAGATTCCCTCCTAACAGCAAGCTTTAGGATAGGGTCCTGAATTGTAACGTACTTTCGCCTAATAATGCGATTTTGGCAAAGAGAGTATCTCGCGCAGGGAAGCTGCTACCATCAAACGTTTGCCCTCATTAGACTCCCCTCTGGAAGCGCTTTCACTGCAAGCTGCAGATTCCCTCCTAACAGCAAGCTTTAGGATAGGGTACTGAATTGTAACTTAACTGCGGCTAATAAGGCGAATTTGGCAAAGAGAATATCTCCCGCAGGGAAGCTGCTACCATCAAATGTTTGCCCTCATTAGACTCCCCTCTGGAATCGCTTTCACTGCAAGCTGCAGATTCCCTCCTAACAGCAAGCTTTAGGATAGGGTACTGAATTGTAACTTAACTGCGGATAATAAGGCGATTTTGGCAAAGAGATTATCTCCCGCAGGGAAGCTGCTACCATCAAATGTTTGCCCTCATTAGACTCCCCTCTGGAAGCGCTTTCACTGCAAGCTGCAGATTCCCTCCTAACAGCAAGCTTTAGGATATGGTACTGAATTGTAACTTACTTTCGCCTAATAATGCGATTTTGGCAAAGAGAGTATCTCCCGCAGGGCAGCTGCTACCATAAAATATTTGCCCTCATTAGACTCCCCTCTGGAAGCGCTTTCACTGCAAGCTGCAGATTCCCTCCTAACAGCTAGCTTTAGGATAGGGTAATGAATTGTATCTTAACTGCGGCTAATAAGGCGATTTTGGCAAAGAGAGTATCTCCCGCAGGGAAGCTACTACCATCAAATGTTTGCCCTCATTAGACTCCCCTCTGGAAGCGCTTTCACTGCAAGCTGCAGATTCCCTCCTAACAGCAAGCTTTAGGATAGGGTACTGAATTGTAACTTACTTTCGCCTAATAATGCGATTTTGGCAAAGAGAGTATCTCCCGCAGGGAAGCTGCTACCATCAAATGTTTGCCCTCATTAGACTCCCCTCTGGAAGCGCTTTCACTGCAAGCTGCAGATTCCCTCCTAACAGCAAGCTTTAGGATAGGGTACTGAATTGTAACTTACTTTCGCCTAATAATGCGATTTTGGCAAAGAGAGTATCTCCCGCAGGGAAGCTGCTACCATCAAATGTTTGCCCTCGTTAGACTCCCCTCTGGAAGCGCTTTCACTGCAAGCTGCAGATTCCCTCCTAACAGCAAGCTTTAGGATAGGGTACTGAATTGTAACTTAACTGCGGCTAATAAGACGATTTTGGCAAAGAGAGTATCTCCCGCAGGGAAGCTGCTACCGTCAAACGTTTGCCCTCGTTAGACTCCCCTCCGGAAGCGCTTTCACTGCAAGCTGCAGATTCCCTCCTAACAGCAAGCTTTAGGATAGGGTACTGAATTGAAACTTACTTTCGCCTAATAATGCGATTTTGGCAAAGAGAGTATCTCCCGCAGGGAAGCTGCTAACATCAAATGTTTGCCCTCATTAGACTCCCCTCTGGAAGCGCTTTCACTGCAAGCTGCAGATTCCCTCCTAACAGCAAGCTTTAGGATAGGGTACTGAATTGTATCTTAACTGCGGCTAATAAGGCGAATTTGGCAAAGAGAATATCTCCCGCAGGGAAGCTGCTACCATCAAATGTTTGCCCTCATTAGACTCCCCTCTGGAAGCGCTTTCACTGCAAGCTGCAGATTCCCTCCTAACAGCAAGCTTTAGGATAGGGTCCTGAATTGTAACTTAACTGCGGATAATAAGGCGATTTTGGCAAAGAGATTATCTCCCGCAGGGAAGCTGCTACCATCAAATGTTTGCCCTCATTAGACTCCCCTCTGGTAGCGCTTTCACTGCAAGCTGCAGATTCCCTCCTAACAGCAAGCTTTAGGATAGGGTACTGAATTGTAACTTACTTTCGCCTAATAATGCGATTTTGGCAAAGAGAGTATCTCCCGCAGGGAAGCTGCTACCATCAAACGTTTGCCCTCATTAGACTCCCCTCTGGAAGCGCTTTCACTGCAAGCTGCAGATTCCCTCCTAACAGCAAGCTTTAGGATAGGGTACTGAATTGTAACTTACTTTCGCCTAATAATGCGATTTTGGCAAAGAGAGTATCTCCCGCAGGGCAGCTGCTACCATCAAATGTTTGCCCTCATTAGACTCCCCTCTGGAAGCGCTTTCACTGCAAGCTGCAGATTCCCTCCTAACAGCAAGCTTTAGGATAGGGTACTGAATTGTAACTTACTTTCGCCTAATATTGCGATTTTGGCAAAGAGAGTATCTCCCGCAGGGAAGCTGCTACCATCAAATGTTTGCCCTCGTTACACTCCCCTCTGGAAGCGCTTTCACTGCAAGCTGCAGATTCCCTCCTAACAGCAAGCTTTAGGATAGGGTCCTGAATTGTAACGTACTTTCGCCTAACAATGCGATTTTGGCAAAGAGAGTATCTCCCGCAGGGAAGCTGCTACCATCAAACGTTTGCCCTCATTAGACTCCCCTCTGGAAGCGCTTTCACTGCAAGCTGCAGATTCCCTCCTAACAGCAAGCTTTAGGATAGGGTACTGAATTGTAACTTAACTGCGGATAATAAGGCGATTTTGGCAAAGAGAGTATCTCCCGCAGGGAAGCTGCTACCATCAAATGTTTGCCCTCATTAGACTCCCCTCTGGAAGCGCTTTCACTGCAAGCTGCAGATTCCCTCCTAACAGCAAGCTTTAGGATAGGGTACTGAATTGTAACTTACTTTCGCCTAATAATGCGATTTTGGCAAAGAGAGTATCTCCCGCAGGGAAGCTGCTAACATCAAATGTTTGCCCTCATTAGACTCCCCTCTGGAAGCGCTTTCACTGCAAGCTGCAGATTCCCTCCTAACAGCAAGCTTTAGGATAGGGTACTGAATTGTAACTTAACTGCGGCTAATAAGGCGATTTTGGCAAAGAGAGTATCTCCCGCAGGGAAGCTGCTAACATCAAATATTTGCCCTCATTAGACTCCCCTCTGGAAGCGCTTTCACTGCAAGCTGCAGATTCCCTCCTAACAGCAAGCTTTAGGATAGGGTACTGAATTGTAACTTACTTTCGCCTAATAATGCGTTTTTGGCAAAGAGAGTATCTCCCGCAGGGAAGCTGCTACCATCAAACGTTTGCCCTCGTTAGACTCCCCTCTGGAAGCGCTTTCACTGCAAGCTGCAGATTCCCTCCTAACAGCAAGCTTTGGGATAGGGTACTGAATTGTAACTTATCTGCGGCTAATAAGGCGATTTTGGCAAAGAGAATATCTCCCGCAGGGAAGCTGCTACCATCAAATGTTTGCCCTCATTAGACTCCCCTCTGGAAGCGCTTTCACTGCAAGCTGCAGATTCCCTCCTAACAGCAAGCTTTAGGATAGGGTACTGAATTGTAACTTACTTTCGCCTAATAATGCGATTTTGGCAATGAGAGTATCTCCCGCAGGGAAGCTGCTACCATCAAATGTTTGCCCTCGTTAGACTCCCCTCTGGAAGCGCTTTCACTGCAAGCTGCAGATTCCCTCCTAACAGCAAGCTTTAGGATAGGGTACTGAATTGTATCTTAACTGCGGCTAATAAGACGATTTTGGCAAAGAGAGTATCTCCCGCAGGGAAGCTGCTACCATCAAATGTTTGCCCTCGTTAGACTCCCCTCTGGAAGCGCTTTCACTGCAAGCTGCAGATTCCCTCCTAACAGCAAGCTTTAGGATAGGGTACTGAATTGAAACTTACTTTCGCATAATATTGCGATTTTGGCAAAGAGAGTATCTCCCGCAGGGAAGCTGCTACCATCAAATGTTTGCCCTCATTAGACTCCCCTCTGGAAGCGCTTTCACTGCAAGCTGCAGATTCCCTCCTAACAGCAAGCTTTAGGATAGGGTACTGAATTGTAACTTAACTGCGGCTAATAATGATATTTTGGCAAAGAGAATATCTCCCGCAGGGAAGCTGCTACCATCAAATGTTTGCCCTCATTACACTCCCCTCTGGAAGCGCTTTCACTGCAAGCTGCAGATTCCCTCCTAACAGCAAGCTTTAGGATAGGGTACTGAATTATAACTTACTTTCGCCTACTAATGCGATTTTGGCAAAGAGAGTATCTCCCGCAGGGAAGCTGCTACCATCAAATGTTTGCCCTCATTAGACTCCCCTCTGGAAGCGCTTTCACTGCAAGCTGCAGATTCCCTCCTAACAGCAAGCTTTAGGATAGGGTACTGAATTGTAACTTACTTTCGCCTAATAATGCGATTTTGGCAAAGAGAGTATCTCCCGCAGGGAAGCTGCTACCATCAAATGTTTGCCCTCGTTAGACTACCCTCTGGAAGCGCTTTCACTGCAAGCTGCAGATTCCCTCCTAACAGCAAGCTTTAGGATAGGGTACTGAATTGTAACTTAACTGCGGCTAATAAGGCGATTTTGGGAAAGAGAATATCTCCCGCAGGGAAGCTGCTACCATCAAATGTTTGCCCTCATTAGACTCCCCTCTGGAAGCGCTTTCACTGCAAGCTGCAGATTCCCTCCTAATAGCAAGCTTTAGGATAGGGTACTGGATTGTAACTTACTTTCGCCTAATAATGCGATTTTGGCAAAGAGAGTATCTCCCGCAGGGAAGCTGCTACCATCAAATGTTTGCCCTCATTAGATCCCCTCTGGAAGCGCTTTCACTGCAAGCTGCAGATTCCCTCCTAACAGCAAGCTTTAGGATAGGGTACTGAATTGTAACTTACTTTCGCCTAATAATGCGATTTTGGCAAAGAGAGTATCTCCCGCAGGGAAGCTGCTAACATCAAATGTTTGCCCTCATTAGACTCCCCTCTGGAAGCGCTTTCACTGCAAGCTGTAGATTCCCTCCTAACAGCAAGCTTTAGGATAGGGTACTGAATTGTAACTTAACTGCGGCTAATAAGGCGATTATGGCAAAGAGAATATCTCCCGCAGGGAAGCTGCTAACATCAAATGTTTGCCCTCATTAGACTCCCCTCTGGAAGCGCTTTCACTGCAAGCTGCAGATTCCCTCCTAACAGCAAGCTTTAGGATAGGGTACTGAATTGTAACTTACTTTCGCCTAATAATGCGATTTTGGCAAAGAGAGTATCTCCCGCAGGGAAGCTGCTACCATCAAACGTTTGCCCTCATTAGACTCCCCTCTGGAAGCGCTTTCACTGCAAGCTGCAGATTCCCTCCTAACAGCAAGCTTTAGGATAGGGTACTGAATTGTAACTTACTTTCGCCTAATAATGCGATTTTGGCAAAGAGAGTATCTCCCGCAGGGAAGCTGCTAACATCAAATGTTTGCCCTCATTAGACTCCCCTCTGGAAGCGCTTTCACTGCAAGCTGCAGATTCCCTCCTAACAGCAAGCTTTAGGATAGGGTACTGAATTGTAACTTAACTGCGGATAATAAGGCGATTTTGGCAAAGAGATTATCTCCCGCAGGGAAGCTGCTACCATCAAATGTTTGCCCTCATTAGACTCCCCTCTGGAAGCGCTTTCACTGCAAGCTGCAGATTCCCTCCTAACAGCAAGCTTTAGGATAGGGTCCTGAATTGTAACTTACTTTCGCCTAATAATGCGATTTTGGCAAAGAGAGTATCTCCCGCAGGGAAGCTGCTACCATCAAACGTTTGCCCTCGTTAGACTCCCCTCTGGAAGCGCTTTCTCTGCAAGCTGCAGATTCCCTCCTAACAGCAAGCTTTAGGATAGGGTACTGAATTGTAACTTACTTTCGCCTAATAATGCGATTATGGCAAAGAGAGTATCTCCCGCAGGGCAGCTGCTACCATAAAATGTTTGCCCTCATTAGACTCCCCTCTGGAAGCGCTTTCACTGCAAGCTGCAGATTCCCTCCTAACAGCAAGCTTTAGGATAGTGTACTGAATTGTAACTTACTTTCGCCTAATAATGCGATTTTGGCAAAGAGAGTATCTCCCGCAGGGAAGCTGCTACCATCAAATGTTTGCCCTCATTAGACTCCCCTCTGGAAGCGCTTTCACTGCAAGCTGCAGATTCCCTCCTAACAGCAAGCTTTAGGATAGGGTACTGAATTGTAACTTAACTGCGGATAATAAGGAGATTTTGGCAAAGAGAGTATCTCCTGCAGGGAAGCTGCTACCATCAAATGTTTGCCCTCATTAGACTCCCCTCTGGAAGCGCTTTCACTGCAAGCTGCAGATTCCCTCCTAACAGCAAGCTTTAGGA
>NW_027207045.1:0-64000 GCF_032191515.1 Phaenicophaeus curvirostris | reverse complement strand
TAGGACCCTTCTAGGACACAGGGAACCCTCAAGAGCCCCCTGGGACCCACTTAGGGCTTTCTAGGGCCATGGTAAGACCCTGGGGAACCCTCCAGAGCACCCTGGTTCCTCTTTAGTGCCTTCTAGTACCCTTCTAGGGCCCCCAGGGACCTTCTAGAGCCCCCTGGTTACCCTTTGAGCCTTCTAGAACCCTTCTAGGAGCCCCAGGAACCCTCTAGAGCCCGCTGGGACCCCCTTAGGGCCTTCTAGGACCCTTCTAGGACCACAAGGAACCCTCTAGAGCCCCCTGGGACCCCTTTAGGGCCTTCTAGGACAATTCTAGGGCCGCCAGGGTCCGTCTAGAGCCCCCTGGGACCCCTTTAGGGCCTTCTAGGACCCTTCTAGGACCACCAGGAGCCCTCTAGAGCCCCGTAGGACCCACTTAGGGCCTTCTAGGACTCTTCTAGTACCCCCAGGGACCCTCTAGAGCCCCCTGGGACCCTTTTAGGGCCTTCTAGGACCCTCCTAGGACCCACGGGTACCCTCTAGAGCCCTCTGGGACCCTTCTAGGCCTTTCTTGGACCCTTTTAGAATCACCAGGAACCCTCTAGAGGCCCCGGGACCCTTCTAGGGCCTTCTAGGACCCTTCTAGGACCACGAGAAACCATCTATAGCTCTCTGGGACCCCTTTAGGGCGTTCTAGGACTCTTCTAGGGTCCCCAGAGACCGTCTAGAGCCCCCTGGGATGCCTTAGAGCCTTCGAGGACCCTTCTAGGACCACGAGGAACCCTCTAGAGCCCCCTGGGACCCCCTTAGGGCATTCTAGGACCCTTCTAGGGCCCCCAGGAACCCTCTAGAGCCCCCTGGGACCCACTTAGGGCCTTCTAAGACCCTTCTAGGACCACCAGGAGCCCTCTATAGCCCTCTGGGACACCTTTTTGCACATTCTAGGACACTTCTAGTGCCCCCAGAGACCCTCCAGAGCTCCCTGGGAGTCTTTAGGGCCTACTAGGACCCTTCTAGGATCACCAGGAACCCTCTAGAGCCCTCTGGGACCCACTTAGGGCCTTCTAGGATACTTCTAGGACCACCAGGAACCTTCTAGAGCCACCTGGGACCCGCTTAGGGCATTCTAGGACCCTTCTAGGGCCCCCAGGGACCCTCTAGAGCCCCCTGGGACCCTCTTATGGCTTTCTAAGACCCTTCTAGGACCACCAGGAGCCCTCTATAGCCCTCTGGGACCCTCTTTGCGCCTTCTAGGACCCTTCTAGTGCCCCCAGGGACACTCTAGAGCCCCCTGGGACTCCTTAGGGCCTACTAGGACCCTTCTAGGACCACGAGAAACCCTCTAGAGCCCCCTGGGACCTCCTTAGGTCCTTCTAGGACCGTTCTAGTGTCACCAGGAACCCTCTAGAGCCCTCTGGGACCCACTTAGGGCCTTCTAGGACTCTTCTAGGACCACGAGAAACCATCTATAGCCCCCTGGGACCCACTTAGGGCATTCTAGGTTCATTTTAAGACCCTGGGGAACCCTCTAGAGCCTCGTGGTACCACTTAGAGCCTTGTAGGACCCTTCTAGGACCAGAAGGAACCCTCTAGAGCCCCCTGGGACCCGCTTAGGGCCTTCTAGGACAATTCTAGCGCCCCCAGGGACCCTCTAGAGCCCCCTGGGACACACTTAGGGCCTTCTAGGACCCTTCTAGGACACAGGGAACCCTCAAGAGCCCGCTGGGACCCCCTTAGGGCTTTCTAGGGCCATGGTAAGACCCTGGGGAACCCTCCAGAGCACCCTGGGTCCTCTTTAGTGCCTTCTAGTACCCTTCTAGGGCCCCCAGGGACCTTCTAGAGCCCCCTGGTTACCCTTTGAGCCTTCCAGAACCCTTCTAGGAGCCCCAGGAACCCTCTAGAGCCCGCTGGGACCCCCTTAGGGCCTTCTAGGACCCTTCTAGGACCACAAGGAACCCTCTAGAGCCCCCTGGGACCCCTTTAGGGCCTTCTAGGACCACCAGGAGCCCTCTAGAGCCCCCTAGGACCCACTTAGGGCCTTCTAGGACTCTTCTAGTACCCCCAGGGACCCTCTAGAGCCCGCTGGGACCCTTTTAGGGCCTTCTAGGACCCTCCTAGGACACACGGGTACCCTCTAGAGCCCTCTGGGACCCTTCTAGGCCTTTCTTGGACCCTTTTAGAAACACCAGGAACCCTCCAGAGTCCCCTGGGACCCTTCTAGGGCTTTCTAGGACCCTTTTAGAATCACCAGGAACCCTCCAGATTCCCCTGGGACCCTTCTAGGGCTTTCTAGGACCCTTCTAGGACCACGAGGAACCCTCTGGATCTCCCTGGGGTCCCCTTAGGGCCTTCTAGGACCCTTCTAGGACCACAAGGAACCCTGTAGAGCCCTCTGTGACACATTTTGTGCCTTCTAGGAGACTTTTAGTGCCCCCAGGGACCCTCTAGGCCCCCCTGTGACCCATTTAGGGCCTTCTAGGACAATTCTAGGGCCCCCAGGGACACTCTAGAGCCCCGTGGGAACCCTTAGAGCATTCTAGGACACTTCTAGGAGCCCCAGGAACCTTCTAGAACCCTCTGGGACCCACTTAGGCCCTTCTAGGACCCTTCTAGGACCACCAGGAAACTTCTAAAGCCCTCTGGGACCCACTTAAAGCCTTCTAGGACCCTTCTAGTGCTCCCAGGAACCCTCTAGAGCCCCCTGGGACCCCTTTATGGCCTTCTAAGACCCTTCTAGGACCACAAGAAACGCTCTAGAGCCCCCAGGGACTCCCTTAGGGCCTTCTAGGACCCTTCTAGGATCACCAGGATCCCTTTAGAGCCTTCTGGGACCCACTTAGGTCCTTCTAGTACCGTTCTAGGACCACGAGAAACTCTCTACAGCCCCCTGGGACGCCCTTAGGGCCTTCTAGGACCCTTCTAGGACCACAGGAACCCTCTAGAGCCCACTGGGACCCCCTTAGGGCCTTCTAGGACCCTTCTAGGACCACAAGGAACCCTCTAGAGCCCCCTGGGACCCCTTTAGGGCCTTCTAGGACAATTCTAGGGCCGCCAGGGTCCGTCTAGAGCCCCCTGGGACCCCTTTAGGGCCTTCTAGGACCCTTCTAGGACCACCAGGAGCCCTCTAGAGCCCCCTAGGACCCACTTAGGGCCTTCTAGGACTCTTCTAGTACCCCCAGGGACCCTCTAGAGCCCCCTGGGACCCTTTTAGGGCCTTCTAGGACCCTCCTAGGACCCACGGGTACCCTCTAGAGCCCTCTGGGACCCTTCTAGGCCTTTCTTGGACCCTTTTAGAATCACCAGGAACCCTCTAGAGCCCCCGGGACCCTTCTAGGGCCTTCTAGGACCCTTCTAGGACCACGAGAAACCATCTATAGCTCTCTGGGACCCCTTTAGGGCGTTCTAGGACTCTTCTAGGGTCCCCAGAGACCGTCTAGAGCCCCCTGGGATGCCTTAGAGCCTTCGAGGACCCTTCTAGGACCACGAGGAACCCTCTAGAGCCCCCTGGGACCCCGTTAGGGCATTCTAGGACCCTTCTAGGGCCCCCAGGGACCCTCTAGAGCCCCCTGGGACCCACTTAGGGCCTTCTAAGACCCTTCTAGGACCACCAGGAGCCCTCTATAGCCCTCTGGGACACCTTTTTGCACATTCTAGGACACTTCTAGTGCCCCCAGAGACCCTCTAGAGCTCCCTGGGAGTCTTTAGGGCCTACTAGGACCCTTCTAGGATCACCAGGAACCCTCTAGAGCCCTCTGGGACCCACTTAGGGCCTTCTAGGACCCTTCTAGGACCACGAGGAACCCTCTAGAGCCCCCTGGGACCCCCTTAGGGCATTCTAGGACCCTTCTAGGGCCCCCAGGGACCCTCTAGAGCCCCCTGGGACCCTCTTAGGGCTTTCTAAGACCCTTCTAGGACCACCAGGAGCCCTCTATAGCCCTCTGGGACCTTCTTTGCGCCTTCTAGGACCCTTCTAGTGCCCCCAGGGACACTCTAGAGCCCCCTGGGACTCCTTAGGGCCTACTAGGACCCTTCTAGGACCACGAGAAACCCTCTAGAGCCCCCTGGGACCTCCTTAGGTCCTTCTAGGACCGTTCTAGGGTCACCAGGAACCCTCTAGAGCCCTCTGGGACCCACTTAGGGCCTTCTAGGACCCTTCTAGGACCACGAGAAACCATCTAGAGCCCCCTGGGACCCACTTAGGGCATTCTAGGTTCATTTTAAGACCCTGGGGAACCCTCTAGAGCCTCGTGGTACCACTTAGAGCCTTGTAGGACTCTTCTAGGACCAGAAGGAACCCTCTAGAGCCCCCTGGGACCCCCTTAGGGCCTTCTAGGACAATTCTAGCGCCCCCAGGGACCCTCTAGAGCCCCCTGGGACACACTTAGGGCCTTCTAGGACCCTTCTAGGACACAGGGAACCCTCAAGAGCCCCCTGGGACCCCCTTAGGGCTTTCTAGGGCCATGGTAAGACCCTGGGGAACCCTCCAGAGCACCCTGGGTCCTCTTTAGTGCCTTCTAGTACCCTTCTAGGGCCCCCAGGGACCTTCTAGAGCCCCCTGGTTACCCTTTGAGCCTTCTAGAACCCTTCTAGGAGCCCCAGGAACCCTCTAGAGCCCGCTGGGACCCCCTTAGGGCCTTCTAGGACCCTTCTAGGACCACAAGGAACCCTCTAGAGCCCCCTGGGACCCCTTTAGGGCCTTCTAGGACAATTCTAGGGCCGCCAAGGTCCGTCTAGAGCCCCCTGGGACCCCTTTAGGGCCTTCTAGGACCACCAGGAGCCCTCTAGAGCCCCCTAGGACCCACTTAGGGCCTTCTAGGACTCTTCTAGTACCTCCAGGGACCCTCTAGAGCCCGCTGGGACCCTTCTAGGCCTTTCTTGGACCCTTTTAGAATCACCAGGAACCCTCCAGAGTCCCCTGGGACCCTTCTAGGGCTTTCTAGGACCCTTTTAGAATCACCAGGAACCCTCCAGAGTCCCCTGGGACCCTTCTAGGGCTTTCTAGGACCCTTCTAGGAGCACGAGGAACCCTCTGGATCTCCCTGGGGTCCTCTTAGGGCCTTCTAGGACCCTTCTAGGACCACAAGGAACCCTCTAGAGCCCTCTGTGACACATTTTGTGCCTTGTAGGAGACTTTTAGTGCCCCCAGGGACCCTCTAGGCCCCCCTGTGACCCATTTAGGGCCTTCTAGGACAATTCTAGGGCCCCCAGGGACACTCTAGAGCCCCGTGGGACCCCTTAGAGCATTCTAGGACACTTCTAGGAGCCCCAGGAACCTTCTAGAACCCTCTGGGACCCACTTAGGCCCTTCTAGGACCCTTCTAGGACCACCAGGAACCTTCTAAAGCCCTCTGGGACCCCCTTAAAGCCTTCTAGGGCCCTTCTAGTGCTCCCAGGAACCCTCTAGAGCCCCCTGGGACCCCTTTATGGCCTTCTAAGACCCTTCTAGGACCACAAGAAACGCTCTAGAGCCCCCAGGGACTCCCTTAGGGCCTTCTAGGACCCTTCTAGGATCACCAGGATCCCTTTAGAGCCTTCTGGGACCCACTTAGGTCCTTCTAGTACCGTTCTAGGACCACGAGAAACTCTCTACAGCCCCCTGGGACGCCCTTAGGGCCTTCTAGGACCCTTCTAGGACCACGAGAAACCATCTAGAGCTCCCTGGGAACCCCTTACGGCCTTCTAGGATCATTGTAAGACCCCGGGGAACCCTCTAGAGCTCCCTGGGACCTCTTTAGGCCCTTCTAGGGCCCTTCTAGGACCACCAGGGACACTCTAGAGCCCGCTGGGACCCCCTTAGGGCCTTCTAGGACCATTCTAGTGCCCCCAGGGACCCTCTAGAGCCCCCTGGGACCCCTTTAGGTCCTTCTAGGACCCTTCTAGGGCCACCAGGGACACTCTAAAGCCCCCTGGGACCCCCTTAGGGCCTGCTAGGTGTCTTCTACGACCACGAGGAACCATCTAGAACCCCCTGAGACCACTTAGGACCTTCTAGGACAATTGTATGACCCCAGGGAACCCCCTAGAGTCGTCTAGGACCCCCTTAGGGCCTACTAGGACCATTGTAAGACCCCAGGGAACACTCTAGAGTCCCCTAGGACTCCTTAAGGCCTTCTAGGACCCTTCTAGGACCACGAGAAACCCTCTAGAGCCCCCAGGGACTCCCTTAGGGCCTTCTAGGACCCTTCTAGGATCACCAGGAACCCTCTAGAGCCATCTGGGACCCACTTAGGACCTTCTAGGACCCTTCTAGGACCACGAGAAACCATCCAGAGCCCCCTGGGACTCCTTAGAGCCTTCTAGGACCCTTCTAGGAGTCCCTGAATCCCTCTAGAGCCCCATGGGACCCACTTAGGTCCTTCTAGGACACTTCAAACACCACCAGCATCCCTCTAGAGCCCCCTGGGAAGCATTTAGGGCCTTCTAAGACCCTTCTAGGACCACGAGGAACCCTCTAGAGCCCCCTGGGACCATTTTAGGGCCTTCTAGGTCCCTTCTAGGACCACTAGGAACCATGTAGACCCCCTGGGACCCTTTAGGACCTTCTAGGACCATTGTAAGACCATGGGGATCCCTGTAGAGCCCTCTGGGACCCCCTTAGGACCTTCTAGGACCCTTCTAGGACCACCAGGATCCCTCTAGAGCCCCCTGGAACCACCTTAGGGCCTTCTAAAACCCTTCTAGGACCTTGAGGAACCCTCTAGAGCTCTTTGGGACCCCTATAGAAGGGTCTGGAGGCCTTCAGAAGGGTCTGGATGGGCTCTAGAAAGGTCTGGGGGCCTTCAGAATGGCCCTGGGGGGATCTAGAAGGGTCTGGAGGCCTTCAGAAGGGTCCTGAGTGGCTCTAGAACCGTCTGGGGGCATTCAGAATGGCCCAGGGGAACTAGAAGGGTCTGGAGACCTTCAGAAGGGTCCTGAGCAGCTCTAGAAGGGTCTGGGGGCCGTCAGAAGGGCCGTGGGTGGGCTCTAGAAGGGTCTGGGGGCTTTCAGAAGGGCCCCGGGTGGGCTCTAGAAGGGTCTGGAGGCCTTCAGAAGGGTCCTGAGGGGCTCTAGAAGGGTCCAACTTGGATCTCAAACGGTCTAGGGCCTTCAGATTGGTCCTGGGGGGGCTCTAGAAGGGTCTTGGAACCTTCATAAAGGTCCTGACTGGCTCTAGAAGGGTTCTGAGGGGCTCTAGAAGGGTCTGGGGGCATTCAGAAGGGTCCTGAGGGGCTCTAGAAGGGTCTGGGAGCCTTTAGAAGGGTCCTCGGGGGCTCTAGAAAGTCATAGAAGGGTCTTAGAAGGCCCTAACAGCGTCCCAGGGTGCTCCAGAGGGTTTCCAGAAGTCTTAGAAGAGTCCTACAAGGACCTAAGGAGGTGCCAGGGGGCTCCAGAGGCTTCCTGGTGACTCTAGAAGGGTCCTTGAAAGCCCTAAGTGGGTCCCAGGTGGATCTAGCGGGTACCTGTGGGTTCTAGAAGGTTCCTAGAAGGTCGTAAGGGGGTCCCAGGGGGCTCTAGAGGGTTCCTGGTGGTCCTAGAAGGTTCCTAGAAGGTCCTAAGGGGGTCCCAGAGCGCTCTAGAGGTATCCTCGTGGTCGTAGAAGGTTCCTATAAGGTTCTAAGGGGGTCTCAGGGGGCTCTAGATGGTTCCTCGCGGCCCTAGGAGGGTCCTAGAAAGCCCTAAGCGGGTCCCAGGAGGCTCTAGAGGGTTCCTGGTGACTCTAGAAGGGTCCCAGTAAGCCCTAGAAAGGTCCCAGGGGGCTCTAGAGGGTTCCTGGAGACCCTAGAAGAGTCCCAGAAAGCCCTAGAAGGGTCCCACGGGGCTCTAGAGGGTTCTCGTGGGTCCTAGAAGGGTTCTAGAAGGCCCTAAGGGTGCCCAGAGGACTCCAGAGGATTCTTCGTGGTCCTAGAAGAGCTCTAGAAGGCACTAAATAGGTCCAAGGTTGCTCTAGAGGGTTCCTCGTGGTCTTAGATGCGTCTGAGAAGGCCCTAAGGGGTCCCAGGGGGCTCTAGAGGGTCCTTGGGGCACTAGAAGGGTCCTAGAAGGCCTTAAGTGGGTCTCAGGTGGCTCTAGGGGTTTCCTCGTTGTCCTAGAAGGGTCCTAGGAGGCCCTAAGTGGGTCCCAGGGGGCTCTAGAGGGTTTCATGTGTTCCTAGAATAACCCAGAAGGCCCTAAGGAGGTCCCAGGTGGCTCTAGATGGTTTCTCGTGGTCCTAGAAGGGTCATAGAAAGCACTAAGGGGGTCCTAGGAAGCTCTAGAGGGTTCCTCGTGGTGCTAGAATGTACCTAGAAGGCTCTAAGGGGGTCCCAAAGAGCTCTAGAGGGTTCTTCGAGGTCTTAGAAGCATCTGAGAAGGCCCTAAGGGGGTTCCAGGGGGCTCTAGAAGGTCCCTGGGGGCCCTAGAAAGGTCCTAGAAGGCCCTAAGAAGGTCCCAGGTGCCTCTAGAGAGTTCCTCGTGGTCTTAGAAGGGTTCTAGAAGGCCCTATGTGGTCCCAGGGGGCTCTAGAGGGTCCCTGGGACACTAGAAGTGTCCTAGAAGGCCCTAAGTGGGTCTCAGGGTGCTCTAGGGGGTTCCTCGTTGTCCTAGAAGTGTCCTAGGAGGCCCTAAGTGGGTCCCAGGGGGCTCTAGAGGGCTCCTGGTGACTCTAGAAGTCTCCTATAAAGCTCTAGAAGGGTCCCAGGGGGCTCTAGAAGGTACATGGTGACACTAGACGGGTCCTAGAAAGACCTAGAATGGTCCCAGAGGGCTCTAGAGGGTTCCCTTGGGTCCTAGAAGCGTCCTAGAAGGCCCTAAAGGGGTCCCAGGGGGGTCTAGATGGTTCCTCGTGGTCTTAAAAGGGTCTTAGAAGGCTCTAAATGGGTCCCAGAGGGCTCTAGAGGGTTCCTCGTGGTTATAAAAGGGTCCTATAAGGCCCTAAGGGGGTCCCAGGGGTCTCTAGAGGGTTTCTCGTGGTCCTAGAATGGTCCTAGAAAACACTAAGGGGGTCCCAGGGGGTTCTACATGGTTTCTTGTGGTCCTAGAAGACACCTAGAAGGGTCTAAGTGGGTCCCAGGGGGCTCTAGAGGGTTTCTCGTGGTCCTTGAAGGGTCCTAGACGGTCCTAAAGTGGTCCGAGGGAGTTCTAGAGGGTTCCTGGTTACTCTAGAAGTGTCCTAGAAAGCCCTAGAAGGGTCCAATGGGGCTCTAGAGGGTTCCCTGTGGTCCTTGAATGGTCCTAGAAGGCCCTAAAATGGTCCCAGGGGGTTCTAGAGGGTTCCTGGTACTCCTAGAAGAGTCCTATAAGGATCCATGCAGTCCCAGGGGGCTCTAGAGGGTCCCTGGGGGACCTATAAGGGTCTTAGAAGGCCCTAAGTGTGCCCAGAGGACTCCAGAGGATTCTTCGTGGTCCTAGAAGAGCTCTAGAAGGCACTAAATGGGTCCAAGGTTGCTCTACAGGGTTCCTCGTGGTCTTAGAAGGGTCCTAGAAGGCTCTAAGGGGTCCCAGTGGGCTCTAGAGGGTCCCTGGGGGTCCTAGAAGGGTCCTAGAAGGCCCTAAGGAGGTCCCAGGGGTCTCTAGAGGGTTTCCCAGGGACTTACAATGATCCTAGAAGGCCCTACGGGGGTCCCAGGTGTCTCTAGAGGGTTTCTCGTGGTCCTAGAAGGGTCCTAGAAGGCCCTAAGGGGGTCCCAGGGGACTCTAGAGGGTTCCTGGTGCCTCTACAAGGGTCTTAGAAAATCCTAGAAATTTCCCAGGGGGTTCTAGATGGTTCCTTGTAGTTCTAGAAGTGTTCTAAAAGGCCTTTAATGGGTCCCATGGGGCTCTAGAGGGTTCCTCGTGGTCCTAGAATGGTCCTAGAATGCCCCAAGGGGTTCCCAGGGGGCTCTAGAGGGTTCCTGGGGCTCCTAGAAGGGTCCTAGAAGGCTCTAAGGGGGTCCCAGTGTGCTCTAGAAGGTCCCTGGGGGCACTAGAAGGGTCCTAGAAGGCACTAAATCGGTCCCAAGGGGCTCTAGAGGGTTCCCCGGCATCTTACAATGGTCCTACATGGCCCTAAGTTGTCCCAGGAGGCTCTAGAGGGTTCCATGTGTTCCTAGAATAACCCAGAAGGCCCTAAGGAGGTCCCAGGTGGCTCTAGATGGTTTCTCGTGTTCCTAGAAGGGTCATAGAAGGCTCTAAGGGGGTCCCAGGTGGCTCTAGAGGGTTCTTTGTGGTCTTAGAAGCGTCCGAGAAGGCCCTAAGTGGGTCCCAGAGGGCTCTAGAAGGTCCCTGGGGGCCCTAGAAATGTCCTAGAAGGCCCTAAGGAGGTCCCAGGTGCCTCTAGAGAGTTTCTCGTGGTCTTAGAAGGGTTCTAGAAGGCCCTATGGGGTCCCAGGGGGCTCTAGAGGGTCCCTGGGACACTAGAAGTGTCCTAGAAGGCCCTAAGTTGGTTTCAGGGTGCTCTAGGGGGTTCCTCATGTCCTAGAATTGTCCTAGGAGGCCCTAAGTGGGTCCCAGGGGGCTCTAGAGGGCTCCTGGTGACTCTAGAAGTCTCCTATAAAGCTCTAGAAGGGTCCCAGAAGGCTCTAGAGGGTTCCTGGTGACACTAGAAGGGTCCTAGAAAGACCTAGAATGGTCCCAGAGGGCTCTAGAGGGTTCCCGTGGGTCCTAAAAGGGTCTTAGAAGGCCCTAAATGGGTCCCAGGGGGCTCTAGAGGGTTCCTCGTGGTTCTAAAAGGGTCCTAGAAGGCCCTAAATGGGACCCAGGGGGCTCTAGAGGGTCCTTCGTGGTCTTAGAAACGTCCGAGAAGGCCCTAAGGGTGTCCCAGGGGGCTCTAGAAGGTCCCTGGGGGCCCTAGAATGGTCCTAGAAGGCCCTAAGGAGGTCCCAGGGGGCTCTAGAGGGTTCCTGGTGGTCCTAGAAGGATTTTAGAAGGCCCTAAGTGGTTCCCAGAGGGCTCTAGAGGGTTTCTCGTTGTCCTAGAAGGGTCCTAGGAGGCCCTAAATGGGGCCCAGGGAGCTCTAGACGGTTCCTCGTGGTCCTAGGAGGATCCTAGAAGGACCTAAGTGGTTCCCAGAGGGCTCTGGATGGTTTCTTGTGGTCTTAGAATGGACCTAGAAGGCCCTAAAGTGGTCCCAGTGAACTCTAGAGGGTTCCTGGGGTTCCTAGAAGGGCCCTAGAAAGGTCTAAGAGGTTCCAGGGGGCTCTAGAGGGTCTCCGGGCGCCCTAGAATAGTGCTAGAAGGCCCTAAAGGGGTCCCAGGGGGCTCTAGAGCGTTCCCCGGGGTCTTACCATGGTCCTAGAAGGCCCTAAGTGGGTCCCAGGGGGCTCTAGAAGGTTTTTCGTAGTCCTAGAAGGGTCCTAGAAAGTCCTAAAGGGGTCCAAGGGAGCTTTAGAGGGTTCCTGGTGAATCTAGAAGTGTCCTAGAAAGCCCTAGAAGGGTCCCAGGGGGCTCTAGAGGTTTCCCTGTGGTCCTAGAAGGGTCCTAGAAGACCCTAAAGTGGTCCCAGGGGGCTCTAGATGGCTCCTGGTGCTCCTAGAAGGGTCCTAGAAGGCTCTAAGCTGTCCCAGGGGACTCTAGAGGGTACCTAGAGGGCCTAGAAGTGACCTAGAAGGCCCTAAAGGGGTCCCAGGGGGCTCTAGATGGTGCCTGTGGGTCCTAGAAGGGTCTTAGAAGGCCCTAAGGTGGTCCCAGGGGGCTCTAGAGGGTTCCTCGTGGTCCTAGAAGGGTTCTACAAAGCCCTAAGGGGTCCCAGTGGGCTCTAGAGGGTTCCTGGTGGTTTTAGAAGGCTCCCAGGGGTCTTTAGAGGGTCCCTGGAGGCCCTAGAAGTATCCTAGAAGGCACTAAAGGGGACCCAGGGGGCTCTAGAGTGTTCCCCGTGGTCTTACAATCGTCCTAGAAGGCCCTAAGGGGGTACCAGGGGTCTCTAGGTTGTTTCTCGTGGTCCTAAAAGGGTCCTAGAAGGCCCTAAAGTGGTCCCGGGGGCTCTAGAGGGTTCCTGGTGGTCCTAGAAGGGTCCTAGAAGGCACTAAAGGGGTCCCAGGGGTCTCTAGAAGGTTCCCAGGGGTCTTACAATGATCCTAGAAGGCTCTAAGTGGGTCCCATGGGGCTCTAGATGGTTTCTCGTGGTCCTAGAAGGGTCCTAGAAGGCCCTAAAGGGGTCCCAGGGGGCTCTAGATTGTTTCTCGAGGTCCTAGAAGCGTCCTAGAAGGCCGTAAGTGCATCCCAGGGGGCTCTAGAGGGTTCCTGGTGGTCCTAGAAGGATTCTAGAAGGCCCTAAGTGGTTCTCAGAGGGCTCTAGAGGGTTCCTCGTGGTCCTAGAAGGGTCTTAGAAGGCCATAAAGGGGTCCCAGGGTGCTCTAGAGGTCTTTAGTATGGATCTGGGGGGCTCTAGAAGGGTCTGGGCGCTTTTAGAATGGATGTGAGAAGCTCTAGAAGGGTTCAGGGTCTTTTTGAATCTCCCTGGGGGGCTCTAGAAGGGTCTGGGGGCTTTTTGAATTGTCCAGATGGGCTCTAGAAGGGTCTAGGGTCCTTTAGAATGGGTCTGGGGTGCTCTAGAAGGGTCTGGGGTCTTTTAAAATGGACGTGAGAAGATCTAGATGGGTCCAGGGGCCTTTAGAATGTCGCTGAGGGCCTCTAGAAGGGTCTGGGGTCCTCTAGAAGGGACGTGAGATGCTCTAGAAGGGTTCAGGGTCCTTTAGAAGGTCTCTGGCGTCTCTAGAAGGGTCTGGAGGCTTCTAGAAGGGATGTGAGAAGCTCTAGAAGGGTCCAGGGGCCTTTAGAACGTCTCTGGGGGGCTCTAGAAGGGTCTGGGGGCCTTTAGAAAGGACGTGAGAATCTCTAGAAGGGTCCAGGGGCCTTTAGAAGGTCTCTGGGGGGCTCTAGTGGGATCTGGGGTCTTTTAGAAGGACTCTGGGGCCCTCTAGAAGGGTCTAGGGTCCATTAGAATGGGTCTGGGAGGATTTAGAAGGGTCTAGATGCCTTTAGAACGTCTCTGGGGGGTCTAGAAGGGTCTGGGGTCTTTTAGAAGCGACGTGAGAAGCTCTAGAAGGGTCCAGGGTCCTTTAGAAGGTCTCTGGGGGGCTCTAGAAGGGTCTGTGGGCATTTAGAAGGGATGTGAGTGGCTGTAGAAGGGTCTGAGCCCCTTTAGAAGGTCTCTGGGGGGCTCTAGAAAGGTCTGGGTTCTTTTAGAAGGGACGTGAGAAGCTCTAGAAGGGTCCAAGGACCTTTAAAATAGTTCTGGGGGCTCTAGAGGAGTCTGGAGGCTGTTAGAATGGTCCAGATGGGCTCTAGAATGGCCTGGTCGCTTTTAGAAGGTCTCTGGGGGGCTCTCGAAGGGTCTGGGGTCTTTTAGAAGGGACGTGAGAAGCTCTAGAAGGGTCCAGGGGCCTTTAGAAGGTCTCTGGGGGGCACTCAAAGGGTCTGGGGGCTTTTAGAAGGGACGTGAGAAGCTCTGGAAGGGTCCAGGGGCCTTTAGAAGGGCTCTGGGGAGTCTGGAATGGTCTGGGGGCCTTTAGAATGGTCCAGAAGGGCTCTAGAATGGTCTTGGCACTTTTAGAAGGGCCCCGGTGGGTGCTAGAATGGTCTGGGGTCTTTTAGAATGGACGTCAGGTGCTCTAGAAGGGTCTGGGGGCTTTTAGAAGGGTCCAGTGGAGCTCTAGGAGGGTCTGGGGGCCTTTAGAAGGGCTCTGGCGGTCTTTAGAGACATCTGGGGGCCTTTAGAAGGACTCTGGGGGCCTCTAGAAGGGTCTAGAGGCCTTTAGATTTGTCTAGAGGGGCTCTAGAAGGACTAATCCCCTAACCCTAACACTTAACCCTAACCCCCTATCCCCAACCCTGACCCTAACCGGATAACCATAACCCTAATCCCTATCCCCCTAACCCTAATCCCTAACACCCTAACCCTAACCCTAATCCCTTACACCCTAACCCTAACCCCGTAACCCTAAGCACATAACATGAAACCCTAACCCTAAACCTAACCCTAACCCCTAACCCTAACCCTCACCCTAAACCCTAACCCTAACCCTAACCCTAACCCTAACCCAACCCTGACCCTAACCCTAACCATAAACCCTAACCCTAACCCTAACCCTAATGACCCTAAACTCTAACCCTCACCCTAACCCCTAACCATAACCATAACCCTAACCATAACCCTAACCCTTATGACCCTAACCCTAACCTTAACCCTAATCTAACCCTAACCTAACCCTAACCCTAACCACTAAGCCTAACCCTAACCCCTAACCCTAAGCCTAAACCCTAACCCTAAACCCTAACCCTAAGCCTAACCCTAACCCTAACCCTAACCCTAATGTCCCTAACCCTAACCCTAAACCTAACCTCTAACCCTAACCCTAACCCTAAACCTAACCCCTAACCCCTAACCCTAATGACCCTAACACTAACCCTAACCCAACCCTAACCCTAACCCTAACCCTAACCCTAACCCTAAGCCTAAACCCTAACCCTAAACCCTAACCCTAACCCCTAACCCCTAACCCTAACCCCTAACTCTAACCCCTAACCCCTAACCCTAACCCTAGTGACCCTAACACTAACCCTAACCCTAACCATAAACCCTAACCCTAACCCTAACACTAACCCTAACCCTAACCCCAACCCCTAACCCTAACCCTAAACCCTAACCCTAACCCCTAACCCCTAACCCTAACCCCTAACTCTAACCCCTAACCCCTAACCCTAACCCTAACCCCTAACCCTAACCCCTAACCCTAAACCCTAACTCTAACCATAACCCCTAACCCCTTACCCTAACCCTAATGACCCTAACATTAACCCCTAACTTCTAGAGCTTCTCACGTCCCTTCTAAAAGCCCCTGGACCCTTCTAGAGCCCCCTGGGTCCCTTCTAAAAGTGCCAAGACCCTTCTAGAGCCCATCTGGACAATTCTAAAGGCCCCCAGACCCCTCTGGACCCCCCAGAGACCTTCTAAAGGCCCCTGGACCCTTCTAGAGCTTCTCACGTCCCTTCTAAAAGCCCCCAGACCCTTCTAGAGCCCCCCAGAGACATTATAAAGGCCCCTGGACCCTTCTAGAGCTTCTCATGACCCTTTTAAAAGCCCCCAGACCCATCTAGAGCCCCCCAGAGACATTCTAAAGGCACCTGGACCCTTCAAGAGCTTCTCACGCCCATTCTAAAAGAACCCAGACCCTTCTAGAGCCCCCCAGAGAGCTTCAAAAAGACCCTGAACCCTTCTAGAGCTTCTTACATCCCTTCTAAAAGCCCCCAGACCCTTCTAGAGCCCCCCAGATCCAATCTAAAGATATCTAGAGCCCCCTGGGACCCCTTTACGGCCTTCTAAGACCCTTCTAGGACCACGAGGAGCCATCTAGAGCCCCCTGGGACCCCTTAAGGCCTTCTAGGACCCATCTAGGACCACGAGAATCCCTCTAGAGCCCCCTGGGACCTCTTTAGGGCCTTCTTGGACCCTTCTAGGGCCCCCCAGGGACCCTCTAGAACCCACTGGGACCCACTTAGGGCCTTCTAGGACCCTTCTAGGACCACGAGAAACCCTCTAGAGCCACCTGGGACTCCCGTAGGGCCTTCTAGGATCATTGTAAGCCCCCAGGGAACCCTCTAGAGCCCTCTGGGACCCTTCTAGGGCTTTCTAGGACCCTTTTAGAATCACCAGGAACCCTCTAGAGCACCCTGGGACCCTTCTAGGGCTTTCTTGGACACTTTTAGAGTCACCAGGAACCCTCTAGAGCCCCCTGGGACCCCTCTAGGACCACGAGAAATCCTCTAGAGCTCCCTGGGACCCACTTAGTGCCTTCTAGGACTCTTCTAGGGACACCAGAGACCCTCTAGAGCCCCCTGGGACACACTTAGGGCCTTCTAGGACCCTTCTAGGACCACGAGGAACCCTCTAGAGCCCCCTGAGACCCGCTTAGGACCTTCTAGGACCCTTCTATGACCACGAGGAACCCTCTAGAGCCACCTAGGACCCCCTTAGGGCCTTCTAGAACCCTTCTTGGACCCCCAGGGACAATCTAGAGCCCACTGGACCCCCTTAGGGCCTTCTAGGACCCTTCTAGGACCACGAGAAACAATCTAGAGCCCACTGGGACCCCCTTAGGGCCAACTAGGACCAGTGTAAGACCCTGGGGAACCCTCTAGAGCCCCCTGGGTCCCCTTTAGGGCCTTCTAGGACCCTTCTAGGGACCCCAGGGACCCTCTAGAGCCCACTGGGACTGCCTTAGGGTCTACTAGGACCCTTCTAGGACTATGAGGAACCCTCTAGAGCCCCCTGGGACACACTTAGGGCCATCTAGGACCCTTCTAGGACCCACGGGAACCATCTAGAGCCCCGTGGGACCCCCTTCGGGCCTTCTAGGACACTTCTAGGACCTGTGGGTACCCTCTAGAGCCCCCTGGGACCCTTCTAGGGCTTTCTAGGACACGTCTAGAGTCACCAGAAACCCTCTAGAGATCCCTTGGACCCCTTAAGGGCCTTCTAGGACCCTTCTAGGACCACGAGAAAACTTCCAGAGCCCCCTGGGACCCACTTAGGGCCTTCTAGGACCATTTTAAGACCCCGGGGAACCCTGTAGAGCCCCCTGGGACCCCTTTAGGGCCTTCTAAGACCATTTTAAGATATCGGGTAACCCTCTAGAGCCCCCTGGGACCCCCTTAGGGCCTTCTAGGACCATGGTAAGACCCCGGGGAACCCTCCAGAGCACCCTGGGTCCTCTTTAGTGCCTTCTAGTACCCTTCTAGGGCACCCAGAGACCTTCTAGAGCCCCCTGGTTACACTTTGAGCCTTCTAGAACCCTTCTAGGAGCCCCAGGAACCCTCTAGAGCTTCCTGAGACCCCCTTAGGGCCTTCTAGGACCCTTCTAGGACGGCGAGGAATCCTCTAGAGCCCTCTGGGACCCCCTTAGGGCCTTCTAGGGCCCTTCTACTGCAGGCAGGGACCCTCTAGAGCCCCCTGGGACCCACTCAGGGCCTTCTAGGACCATTTTAAGACTCTCTGGAACCATCTAGAGCCCCCTGGGAAAACTTAGAGCATTCTAGGACCCTTCTAGGACCCCAGGAATAGTCTAGAACCCCCTGGGACCACCTTAGGGCCTTCTAGTACCGTTCTAGGACCACCAGGAACCCTCTAGAGCCCCCTGTGACCCCCTTAGGGCCTTCTAGGACCCTTCTCGGACCACCAGGAACCCTCTAGAGCCCCCTGTGACACTCTTAGGGCCTTCTAGGACTCTTCTAGGACCACGAGGAAACCATCTAGAGCCCCCTGGGTCCCGCTTAGGGCCTTCTAGGACCATGGTAAGACCCCGGGGAACCCTCTAGAGCACCCTGGGTCCTCTATACAGCCTTCTAGGACCCTTCTAGGACCACCAGGATCCCTCTAGAGCCCCCTGGGACCCACTTAGGGCCATCTAGGGGTCTTCTAGGACCACGAGTAACCATCTAGAGACCCGTGGGATGACTTAAGGGCCTTCTAGGGGTCTTCTACGGCCACGAGTAACCATCTAGAGACATGTGGGACCACTTAAGGGCCTTCTTGGACATTTCTTGGTCCACAAGAGACCCTCTAGAGCCCCCTGGGACCGCTTAGAGTCATCTAGGTCCATTCTATGAGCCCCAGGAAACACATAGAGCCCCCTGGGACCCCTTTAGGGCCTTCTAGGACCCTTCTAGGACCACCAGGAGCCCTCTAGAGCCCCCTAGGACCCACTTAGGGCCTTCTAGGACTCTTCTAGTACACCCAGGGACCCTCTAGAGCCACCTGGGACCCTTTTAGGGCCTTCTAGGACCCTCCTAGGACCCACGGGTACCGTCTAGAGCCCTCTGGGACCCTTCTAGGGCTTTCTTGGACCCTTTTAGAATCACCAGGAACCCTCTAGAGCCCTCTGGGACCCACTTAGGGCCTTCTAGGACCCTTCTAGGACCACGAGGAACCCTCTAGAGCCCCCGGGACCATTTTAGGGCATTCTAGGACCATTCTAGGGCCCCCAGGGACCCTCTAGAGCCCCCTGGGACCCACTTAGGTCTTTCTAAGACCCTTCTAGGACCACCAGGAGCCCTCTATAGCCCTCTGGGACACCTTTTTGCACATTCTAGGACCCTTCTAGTGCCCCCAGGGACACTCTAGAGCCCCCTGGGACTCCTTAGGTCCTAGTAGGACCCTTCTAGGACCACGAGAAATCCTCTAGAGCCCCCTGGGACCTCCTTAGGTCCTTCGAGGACCGTTCTAGGGTCACCAGGAACCCTCTAGAGCCCTCTGGGACCCACTTAGGGCCTTCTAGGACCCTTCTAGGACCACGAGGAACTCTCTAGAGCCCCCTGAGACTTGCTTAAGGCTTTCTAGGACTCTTCTAGGACCACGAGAAACCATCTAGAGCCCCCTGGGACCCACTTAGGGCATTCTAGGTTCATTTTAAGACCCTGGGAAACCCTCTAGAGCCTCGTGGTACCACTTAGAGCCTTGTAGGACCCTTCTAGGACCAGAAGGAACCCTCTAGAGCCCTCTGGGACCCCCTTAAGGCCTTCTAGGACAATTCTAGCGCCCCCAGGGACCCTCTAGAGCCCCCTGGGACACACTTAGGGCCTTCTAGGACCCTTCTAGGACACAGGGAACACTCAAGAGCCCCCTGGGACCCCCTTAGGGCTTTCTAGGGCCATGGTAGGACCCTGGGGAACCCTCCAGAGCACCCTGGGTCCTCTTTAGTGCCTTCTAGTACCCTTCTAGGGCCCCCAGGGACCTTCTAGAGCCCCCTGGTTACCCTTTGAGCCTTCTAGAACCCTTCTAGGAGCCCCAGGAACCCTCTAGAGCCCGCTGGGACCCCCTTAGGGCCTTCTAGGACCCTTCTAGGACCACAAGGAACCCTCTAGAGCCCCCTGGGACCCCTTTAGGGCCTTCTAGGACAATTCTAGGGCCGCCAGGGTCCGTCTAGAGCCCCCTGGGACCCCTTTAGGGCCTTCTAGGACCCTTCTAGGACCACCAGGAGCCCTCTAGAGCTCCCTAGGACCCACTTAGGGCCTTCTAGGACTCTTCTAGTACCCCCAGGGACCCTCTAGAGCTCGCTGGGACCCCTTTAGAGCCTTCTAGGACAATTCTAGGGCCGCCAGGGTCCCTCTAGAGCCCCTTGGGACCCCTTTAGGGCCTTCTAGGACACTTCTAGGGCCACCAGGAGCCCTCTAGAGCCCCCTAGGACCCACTTAGGGCCTTCTAGGACTCTTCTAGTACCCCCAGGGACCCTCTAGAGCCCCCTGGGACCCTTTTAGGGCCTTCTAGGATCCTCCTAGGATCCTCGGGTGCCCTCTAGAGCCCTCTTGGACCCTTCTAGGCCTTTCTTGGACCCTTTTAGAATCACCAGGAACACTCCAGAGTCCCCTGGGACCCTTCTAGGGCTTTCTAGGACCCTTCTAGGACCACGAGGAACCCTCTAGAGCCCCCTGGGACCATTTTAGGGCCTTCTAGGACCCTTCTAGGACCACGAGAAACCATCTATAGCTCTCTGGGACCCCTTTAGGGTGTTCTAGGACTCTTCTAGGGTCCCCAGAGACCGTCTAGAGCCCCCTGGGATGACTTAGAGCCTTCGAGGACCCTTCTAGGACCACGAGGAACCCTCTAGAGCCCCCTGGGACCCCTTTAGGGCCTTCTAGGACAATTCTAGGGCCGCCAGGGTCCGTCTAGAGCCCCCTGGGACCCCTTTAGGTCCTTCTAGGACAATTCTAGGACCACCAGGAGCCCTCTATAGCCCTCTGGGACACCTTTTTGCACATTCTAGGACACTTCTAGTGCCCCCAGGGACCCTCTAGAGCTCCCTGGGAGTCTTTAGGGCCTACTAGGACCCTTCTAGGATCACCAGGAACCCTCTAGAGCCCTCTGGGACCCACTTAGGGCCTTCTAGGACCCTTCTAGGACCACGAGGAACCCTCTAGAGCCCCCTGGGACTTGCTTAAGGCCTTCTAGAACCCTTCTAGGACCAGGAGAAACACTCTACAGCCCCCTGGGACTCCCTTAGGGCCTTCTAGGATCATTGTAAGACCCTGGGGAACCCTCAAGAGCCTCGTGGGACCCCTTAGAGCCTTCTAGGACCCTTCTAGGACCACGAGGATCCCTCTAGAGCCCCCTGGGACACCTTAGGGCCTTCTAGGGCTCTTCTAGCGCCCCCAGTGACCCTCTAGACCCCCCTGGAACTTGCTTAAGTCCTTCTAGAACCCTTCTAGGGCCACGAGAAACCCTCTAGAGCCCCCTGGGACCCCCTTAGGGCCTTCTAGGTCCATGGTAAAACCCCGGGGAACCCTCTAGAGCACCCTGGGTCCTATTTAAGGCCTTCTAGTACACTTCTAGGGCCCCCAGGGACCTTCTAGAGCCCCCTGGGTCCACTTAGGGCCTTTTAGGACCATTCTAGGACCAGGAGGAACCATCTAGAGCCCTCTGAGAACCCCTTAGGGCCTTCTAAGACCATTTAAAGTCTCCGGGGAACCATCTAGAGCCCCCTGAGACCCCTTAGAACATTCTAGGAGCGTTCTATGACCACGAGGAACCTTCTAGAACCCCCTGGGACCCCCTTAGGGCCGTCTAGGACCCTTCTCGGACCACCAGGAACCCTCTAGAGCCCCCTGGGACTTGCTTAAGGCCTTCTAGGACTCTTCTAGGACCACGAGGAAACCAGATAGAGCCCCCTGGGACCAACTTAGGGCCTTCTAGGACCATGGTAAGACCCCGGGAAACCCTCTAGAGCACCCTGCATCCTCCTTAGGGCCTTCTAGTACACTTCTAGGGACCAAGGGACTTTCTAGAGCCCCCTGGTTCCCTTTAGAGCCTTCTAGAACCCTTCTAGGAGCCCCAGGAACCATCTAGAGCCCTCTGGGACCCCCTTAGGTCCTTCTAGGACCCTTCTAGACCCCCCAATAACCCTCTAGATCCCTCTGGGACCCCCTTAGGGCCTTCTAGCACCCTTCTAGGACCACGAGGAACTCTCTAGAGCCCACTGGGACCCCCTGAAGAACTTCAAGGACCCTTCTAGGACCACAAGAAACCATCTAGAACCCCTTGGGACTCACATAGGGCCTTCTAGGATCATTGTAAGACCCTGGGGAACCATCTAGAGCGTCGTGGGACCACTTAGAGCCTTCTAGGACGATTCTAGTACCACGAGGAACCCTCTAGAGCCCCCTGGGACCAATTTAGGGCCTTCTAGGACCCTTCTAGGACCACGAGGACCCCTCTAGAGCCCCCTAGGACCCACTTAGGGCCTTCTAGGACTCTTCTAGTACCCCCAGGGACCCTCTAGAGCCCCCTGGGACCCTTTTAGGGCCTTCTAGGACCCTCCTAGGACCCACGGGTACCCTCTAGAGCCCTCTGGGACACTTCTAGGCCTTTCTTGGACCCTTTTAGAATCACCAGGAACCCTCCAGAGTCCCCTGGGACCCTTCTAGGGCTTTCTAGGACCCTTCTAGGACCACGAGGAACCCTCTAGAGCCCCCTGGGACCATTTTAGGGCCTTCTAGGACCCTTCTAGGACCACGAGAAACCATCTATAGCTCTCTGGGACCCCTTTAGGGCGTTCTAGGACTCTTCTAGGGTCCCCAGAGACCGTCTAGAGCCCCCTGGGATGCCTTAGAGCCTTCGAGGACCCTTCTAGGACCACGAGGAACCCTCTAGAGCCCACTGGGACCCCTTTAGGGCCTTCTAGGACAATTCTAGGGCCGCCAGGGTCCCTCTAGAGCCCCCTGGGACCCCTTTAGGGCCTTCTAGGACAATTCTAGGACCACCAGGAGCCCTCTAGAGCCCCCTAGGACCCACTTAGGGCCTTCTAGGACTCTTCTAGTACCCCCAGGGACCATCTAGAGCCCGCTGGGACCCCCTTAGGGCCTTCTAGGACAATTCTAGGGCCGCCAGGGTCCCTCTAGAGCCCCCTGGGACCCCTTTAGGGCCTTCTAGGACCCTTCTAGGACCACCAGGAGCCCTCTAGAGCCCCCTAGGACCCACTTAGGGCCTTCTAGGACTCTTCTAGTACCCCCAGGGACCCTCTAGAGCCCGCTGGGACCCTTTTAGGGCCTTCTAGGACCCTCCTAGGACCCACGGGTACCCTCTAGAGCCCTCTGGGACCCTTCTAGGCCTTTCTTGGACCCTTTTAGAATCACCAGGAACCCTCCAGAGTCCCCTGGGACCCTTCTAGGGCTTTCTAGGACCCTTCTAGGACCACGAGGAACCCTCTAGAGCCCCCAGGACCATTTTAGGGCCTTCTAGGACCCTTCTAGGACCACGAGAAACCATCTATAGCTCTCTGGGACCCCTTTAGGGCGTTCTAGGACTCTTCTAGGGTCCCCAGAGACCGTCTAGAGCCCCCTGGGATGCCTTAGAGCCTTCGAGGACCCTTCTAGGACCACCAGGAGCCCTCTAGAGCCCCCTGGGACCCCCTTAGGGCATTCTAGGACCCTTCTAGGGCCCCCAGGGACCCTCTAGAGCCCCGTGGGACCCACTTAGGGCCTTCTAAGACCCTTCTAGGACCACCAGGAGCCCTCTATAGCCCTCTGGGACACCTTTTTGCACATTCTAGGACACTTCTAGTGCCCCCAGAGACCCTCTAGAGCTCCCTGGGAGTCTTTAGGGCATACTAGGACCGTTCTAGCATCACCAGGAACCCTCTAGAGCCCTCTGGGACCCACTTAGGGCCTTCTAGGACCCTTCTAGGACCACGAGGAACCCTCTAGAGCCCCCTGGGACTTGCTTAAGGCCTTCTAGAACCCTTCTAGGACCAGGAGAAACACTCTACAGCCCCCTGGGACTCCCTTAGGGCCTTCTAGGATCATTATAAGACCCTGGGGAACCCTCAAGAGCCTCGTGGGACCCCTTAGAGCCTTCTAGGACCCTTCTAGGACCACGAGGATCCCTCTAGAGCCCCCTGGGACACCTTAGGGCCTTCTAGGGCTCTTCTAGCGCCCCCAGTGACCCTCTAGACCCCCCTGGAACTTGCTTAAGTCCTTCTAGAACCATTCTAGGGCCACGAGGAACCCTCTAGAGCCCCCTGGGACCCCCTTAGGGCCTTCTAGGTCCATGGTAAAACCCCGGGGAACCCTCTAGAGCACCCCGGGTCCTATTTAAGGCCTTCTAGTACACTTCTAGGGCCCCCAGGGACCTTCTAGAGCCCCCTGGGTCCACTTAGGGCCTTTTAGGACCATTCTAGGACCAGGAGGAACCATCTAGAGCCCTCTGAGAACCCCTTAGGGCCTTCTAAGACCATTTAAAGTCTCCGGGGAACCATCTAGAGGCCCCTGAGACCCCTTAGAACATTCTAGGACCCTTCTATGACCACGAGGAACCTTCTAGAACCACCTGGGACCCCCTTAGGGCCGTCTAGGACCCTTCTCGGACCACCAGGAACCCTCTAGAGCCCCCTGGGACTTGCTTAAGGCCTTCTAGGACTCTTCTAGGACCACGAGGAAACCAGATAGAGCCCCCTGGGACCAACTTAGGGCCTTCTAGGACCATGGTAAGACCCCGGGAAACCCTCTAGAGCACCCTGCGTCCTCCTTAGGGCCTTCTAGTACACTTCTAGGGACCAAGGGACTTTCTAGAGCCCCCTGGTTCCCTTTAGAGCCTTCTAGAACCCTTCTAGGAGCCCCAGGAACCATCTAGAGCCCTCTGGGACCCCCTTAGGTCCTTCTAGGACCCTTCTAGGACCACCAAGAACCCTCTAGAGCCCTCTGGGACCCCCTTAGGTCCTTCTAGGACCCTTCTAGACCCCCCAATAACCCTCTAGATCCCTCTGGGACCCCCTTAGGGCCTTCTAGCACCCTTCTAGGAGCACGAGGAACTCTCTAGAGGCCACTGGGACCCCCTGAAGAACTTCAAGTACCCTTCTAGGACCACAAGAAACCATCTAGAACCCCTTGGGACTCACATAGGGCCTTCTAGGATCATTGTAAGACCCTGGGGAACCATCTAGAGCGTCGTGGGACCACTTAGAGCCTTCTAGGACGATTCTAGTACCACGAGGAACCCTCTAGAGCCCCCTGGGACCAATTTAGGGCCTTCTAGGACCCTTCTAGGACCACGAGGAACCCTCTAGAGCCCCCTGGGACCCCCTTAGGGCCTTCTAGGACAATTCTAGCGCCCCCAGGTACCCTCTAGAGCCCCCTGGGACACACTTAGGGCCTTCTAGGACCCTTCTAGGACACAGGGAACCCTCAAGAGCCCCCTGGGGCCCCCTTAGGGCTTTCTAGGGCCATGGTAAGACCCTGGGGAACCCTCCAGAGCACCCTGGGTCCTCTTTAGTGCCTTCTAGTACCCTTCTAGGGCCCCCAGGGACCTTCTAGAGCCCCCTGGTTACCCTTTGAGCCTTCTAGAACCCTTCTAGGAGCCCCAGGAACCCTCTAGAGCCCGCTGGGACCCCCTTAGGGCCTTCTAGGACCCTTCTAGGACCACAAGGAACCATCTAGAGCCGCCTGGGACCCCTTTAGGACCTTCTAGGACAATTCTAGGGCCGCCAGGGTCCGTCTAGAGCCCCCGGGACCCCTTTAGGGCATTCTAGGACCCTTCTAGGACCACCAGGAGCCCTCTAGATCCCCCTAGGACTCACTTAGGGCCTTCTAGGACTCTTCTAGTACCCTCAGGGACCCTCTAGAGCCCCCTGGGACCCTTTTAGGGCCTTCTAGGACCCTCCTAGGACCCACGGGTACCCTCTAGAGCCCTCTGGGACCCTTCTAGGCCTTTCTTGGACCCTTTTAGAATCACCAGGAACCCTCCAGAGTCCCCTGGGACCCTTCTAGGGCTTTCTAGGACCCTTCTAGGACCACGAGGAACCCTCTAGAGCCCCCTGGGACCATTTTAGGGCCTTCTAGGACCCTTCTAGGACCACGAGAAACCATCTATATCTCTCTGGGACCCCTTTAGGGCATTCTAGGACTCTTCTAGGGTCCCCAGAGACCGTCTAGAGCCCCCTGGGATGCCTTAGAGCCTTCGAGGACCCTTCTAGGACCACGAGGAACCCTCTAGAGCCCCCTGGGACCCCCTTAGGGCATTCTAGGACCCTTCTAGGGCCCCCAGGGACCCTCTAGAGCCCCCTGGGACCCACTTAGGGCATTCTAAGACCCTTCTAGGACCACCAGGAGCCCTCTAGAGCCCTCTGGGACACCTTTTTGCACATTCTAGGACACTTCTAGTGCCCCCAGAGACCCTCTAGAGCTCCCTGGGAGTCTTTAGGGCCTACTAGGACCCTTCTAGGATCACCAGGAACCCTCTAGAGCCCTCTGGGACCCACTTAGGGCCTTCTAGGACCCTTCTAGGACCACGAGGAACCCTCTAGAGCACCCTGGGACTTGCTTAAGGCCTTCTAGAACCCTTCTAGGACCAGGAGAAACACTCTACAGCCCCCTGGGACTCCCTTAGGGCCTTCTAGGATCATTGTAAGACCCTGGGGAACCCTCAAGAGCCTCGTGGGACCCCTTAGATCCTTCTAGGACCCTTCTAGGACCACGAGGATCCCTCTAGAGCCCCCTGGGACACCTTAGGGCCTTCTAGGGCTCTTCTAGCGCCCCCAGTGACCCTCTAGACCCCCCTGGAACTTGCTTAAGTCCTTCTAGAACCCTTCTAGGGCCACGAGGAACCCTCTAGAGCCCCCTGGGACCCCCTTAGGGCCTTCTAGGTCCATGGTAAAACCCCGGGGAACCCTCTAGAGCACCCTGGGTCCTATTTAAGGCCTTCTAGTACACTTCTAGGGCCCCCAGGGACCTTCTAGAGCCCCCTGGGTCCACTTAGGGCCTTTTAGGACCATTCTAGGACCAGGAGGAACCATCTAGAGCCCTCTGAGAACCCCTTAGGGCCTTCTAAGACCATTTAAAGTCTCCGGGGAACCATCTAGAGGCCCCTGAGACCCCTTAGAACATTCTAGGACCCTTCTATGACCACGAGGAACCTTCTAGAACCACCTGGGACACCCTTAGGGCCGTCTAGGACCCTTCTCGGACCACCAGGAACCCTCTAGAGCCCCCTGGGACTTGCTTAAGGCCTTCTAGGACTCTTCTAGGACCACGAGGAAACCAGATAGAGCCCCCTGGGACCAACTTAGGGCCTTCTAGGACCATGGTAAGACCCCGGGAAACCCTCTAGAGCACCCTGCGTCCTCCTTAGGGCCTTCTAGTACACTTCTAGTGACCAAGGGACTTTCTAGAGCCCACTGGTTCCCTTTAGAGCCTTCTAGAACCCTTCTAGGAGCCGCAGGAACCATCTAGAGCCCTCTGGGACCCCCTTAGGGCCTTCTAGGACCCTTCTAGGACCACCAAGAACCCTCTAGAGCCCTCTGGGACCCTCTTAGGTCCTTCTAGGACCCTTCTAGACCCCCCAATAACCCTCTAGATCCCTCTGGGACCCCCTTAGGGCCTTCTAGCACCCTTCTAGGACCACGAGGAACTCTCTAGAGGCCACTGGGACCCCCTGAAGAACTTCAAGGACCCTTCTAGGACCACAAGAAACTATCTAGAACCCCTTGGGACTCACATAGGGCCTTCTAGGATCATTGTAAGACCCTGGGGAACCATCTAGAGCGTCGTGGGACCACTTAGAGCCTTCTAGGACGATTCTAGTACCACGAGGAACCCTCTAGAGCCCCCTGGGACCAATTTAGGGCCTTCTAGGACCCTTCTAGGACCACGAGGAACCCTCTAGAGCCCCCTGGGACCCCCTTAGGGCCTTCTAGGACAATTCTAGCGCCCCCAGGTACCCTCTAGAGCCCCCTGCGACACACTTAGGGCCTTCTAGGACCCTTCTAGGACACAGGGAACCCTCAAGAGCCCCCTGGGACCCCCTTAGGGCTTTCTAGGGCCATGGTAAGACCCTGGGGAACCCTCCAGAGCACCCTGGGTCCTCTTTAGTGCCTTCTAGTACCCTTCTAGGGCCCCCAGGGACCTTCTAGAGCCCCCTGGTTACCCTTTGAGCCTTCTAGAACCCTTCTAGGAGCCCCAGGAACCCTCTAGAGCCCGCTGGGACCCCCTTAGGGCCTTCTAGGACCCTTCTAGGACCACAAGGAACCCTCTAGAGCCCCCTGGGACCCCTTTAGGGCCTTCTAGGACAATTCTAGGGCCGCCAGGGTCCGTCTAGAGCCCCCGGGACCCCTTTAGGGCATTCTAGGACCCTTCTAGGACCACCAGGAGCCCTCTAGAGCCCCCTAGGACTCACTTAGGGCCTTCTAGGACTCTTCTAGTACCCCCAGGGACCCTCTAGAGCCCCCTGGGAGTCTTTAGGGCCTACTAGGACCCTCCTAGGACCCACGGATACCCTCTAGAGCCCTCTGGGACCCTTCTAGGCCTTTCTTGGACCCTTTTAGAATCACCAGGAACCCTCCAGAGTCCCCTGGGACCCTTCTAGGGCTTTCTAGGACCCTTCTAGGACCACGAGGAACCCTCTAGAGCCCCCGGGACCATTTTAGGGCCTTCTAGGACCCTTCTAGGACCACGAGAAACCATCTATATCTCTCTGGGACCCCTTTAGGGCGTTCTAGGACTCTTCTAGGGTCCCCAGAGACCGTCTAGAGCCCCCTGGGATGCCTTAGAGCCTTCGAGGACCCTTCTAGGACCACGAGGAACCCTCTAGAGCCCCCTGGGACCCCCTTAGGGCATTCTAGGACCCTTCTAGGGCCCCCAGGGACCCTCTAGAGCCCCCTGGGACCCACTTAGGGCCTTCTAAGACCCTTCTAGGACCACCAGGAGCCCTCTATAGCCCTCTGGGACATCTTTTTGCACATTCTAGGACACTTCTAGTGCCCCCAGAGACCCTCTAGAGCTCCCTGGGAGTCTTTAGGGCCTACTAGGACCCTTCTAGGATCACCAGGAACCCTCTAGAGCCCTCTGGGACCCACTTAGGGCCTTCTAGGACCCTTCTAGGACCACGAGGAACCCTCTAGAGCCCCCTGGGACCCCCTTAGGGCATTCTAGGACCCTTCTAGGGCCCCCAGGGACCCTCTAGAGCCCCCTGGGACCCCCTTAGGGCTTTCTAAGACCCTTCTAGGACCACCAGGAGCCCTCTATAGCCCTCTGGGACCCTCTTTGCGCCTTCTAGGACCCTTCTAGTGCCCCCAGGGACACTCTAGAGCCCCCTGGGACTCCTTAGGGCCTACTAGGACCCTTCTAGGACCACCAGGAGCCCTCTATAGCCCTCTGGGACACCTTTTTGCACATTCTAGGACACTTCTAGTGCCCCCAGAGACCCTCTAGAGCTCCCTGGGAGTCTTTAGGGCCTACTAGGACCCTTCTAGGACCACGAGAAACCCTCTAGAGCCCCCTGGGACCTCCTTAGGTCCTTCTAGGACCGTTCTAGGGTCACCAGAAACCCTCTAGAGCCCTCTGGGACCCACTTAGGGCCTTCTAGGACCCTTCTAGGACCACGAGGAACTCTCTAGAGCCCCCTGGGACTTGCTTAAGGCCTTCTAAGACTCTTCTAGGACCACGAGAAACCATCTAGAGCCCCCTGGGACCCACTTAGGGCATTCTAGGTTCATTTTAAGACCCTGGGGAACCCTCTAGAGCCTCGTGGTACCACTTAGAGCCTTGTAGGACTCTTCTAGGACCAGAAGGAACCCTCTAGAGCCCCCTGGGACCCCCTTAGGGCCTTCTAGGACAATTCTAGCGCCCCCAGGGACCCTCTAGAGCCCCCTGGGACACACTTAGGGCCTTCTAGGACCCTTCTAGGACACAGGGAACCCTCAAGAGCCCCCTGGGACCCCCTTAGGGCTTTCTAGGGCCATGGTAAGACCCTGGGGAACCCTCCAGAGCACCCTGGGTCCTCTTTAGTGCCTTCTAGTACCCTTCTAGGGCCCCCAGGGACCTTCTAGAGCCCCCTGGTTATACTTTGAGCCTTCTAGAACCCTTCTAGGAGCCCCAGGAACCCTCTAGAGCCCGCTGGGACCCCCTTAGGGCCTTCTAGGACCCTTCTAGGACCACAAGGAACCCTCTAGAGCCCCCTGGGACCCCTTTAGGGCCTTCTAGGACAATTCTAGGGCCGCCAGGGTCCGTCTAGAGCCCCCTGGGACCCCTTTAGGGCCTTCTAGGACCACCAGGAGCCCTCTAGAGCCCCCTAGGACCCACTTTAGGGCCTTCTAGGACTCTTCTAGTACCCCCAGGGACCCTCTAGAGCCCGCTGGGACCCTTTTAGGGCCTTCTAGGACCCTCGTAGGACACACGGGTACCCTCTAGAGCCCTCTGGTACCCTTCTAGGCCTTTCTTGGACCCTTTTAGAATCACCAGGAACACTCCAGAGTCCCCTGGGACCCTTCTAGGGCTTTCTAGGACCCTTTTAGAATCACCAGGAACCCTCCAGAGTCCCCTGGGACCCTTCTAGGGCTTTCTAGGACCCTTCTAGGACCACGAGGAACCCTCTGGATCTCCCTGGAGTCCCCTTAGGGCCTTCTAGGACCCTTCTAGGACCACAAGGAACCCTCTAGAGCCCTCTGTGACACATTTTGTGCCTTCTAGGAGACTTTTAGTGCCCCCAGGGACCCTCTAGGCCCCCCTGTGACCCATTTAGGGCCTTCTAGGACAATTCTAGGGCCCCCAGGGACACTCTAGAGCCCCGTGGGACCCCTTAGAGCATTCTAGGACACTTCTAGGAGCCCCAGGAACCTTCTAGAACCCTCTTGGACCCACTTAGGCCCTTCTAGGACCCTTCTAGGACCACCAGGAACCTTCTAAAGCCCTCTGGGACCCCCTTAAAGCCTTCTAGGACCCTTCTAGTGCTCCCAGGAACCCTCTAGAGCCCCCTGGGACCCCTTTATGGCCTTCTAAGACCCTTCTAGGACCACAAGAAACGCTCTAGAGCCCCCAGGGACTCCCTTAGGGCCTTCTAGGACCCTTCTAGGATCACCAGGATCCCTTTAGAGCCTTCTGGGACCCACTTAGGTCCTTCTAGTACCGTTCCAGGACCACGAGAAACTCTCTACAGCCCCCTGGGACGCCCTTAGGGCCTTCTAGGACCCTTCTAGGACCACGAGAAACCATCTAGAGCTCCCTGGGAACCCCTTACGGCCTTCTAGGATCATTGTAAGACCCCGGGGAACCCTCTAGAGCTCCCTGGGACCTCTTTAGGCCCTTCTAGGGCCCTTCTAGGACCACCAGGGACACTCTAGAGCCCTCTGGGACCCCCTTAGGGCCTTCTAGGACCATTCTAGTGCCCCCAGGGACCCTCTAGAGCCCCCTGGGACCCCTTTAGGTCCTTCTAGGACCCTTCTAGGGCCACCAGGGACACTCTAAAGCCCCCTGGGACCCCCTTAGGGCCTGCTAGGTGTCTTCTACGACCACGAGGAACCATCTAGAACCCCCTGAGACCACTTAGGACCTTCTAGGACAATTGTATGACCCCAGGGAACCCCCTAGAGTCGTCTGGGACCCCCTTAGGGCCTACTAGGACCATTGTAAGACCCCAGGGAACACTCTAGAGTCCCCTAGGACTCCTTAAGGCCTTCTAGGACCCTTCTAGGACCACGAGAAACCCTCTAGAGCCCCCAGGGACTCCCTTAGGGCCTTCTAGGACCCTTCTAGGATCACCAGGAACCCTCTAGAGCCATCTGGGACCCACTTAGGACCTTCTAGGACCCTTCTAGGACCACGAGAAACCATCCAGAGCCCCCTGGGACTCCTTAGAGCCTTCTAGGTCCCTTCTAGGAGTCCCTGAATCCCTCTAGAGCCCCATGGGACCCACTTAGGTCCTTCTAGGACACTTCAAACACCACCAGCATCCCTCTAGAGCCCCCTGGGAAGCATTTAGGGCCTTCTAAGACCCTTCTAGGACCACGAGGAACCCTCTAGAGCCCCCTGGGACCATTTTAGGGCCTTCTAGATCCCTTCTAGGACCACTAGGAACCATGTAGACCCCCTGGGACAATTTAGGACCTTCTAGGACCATTGTAAGACCATGGGGATCCCTGTAGAGCCCTCTGGGACCCCCTTAGGACCTTCTAGGACCCTTCTAGGACCACCAGGATCCCTCTAGAGCCCCCTGGAACCACCTTAGGGCCTTCTAAAACCCTTCTAGGACCTTGAGGAACCCTCTAGAGCTCTTTGGGACCCCTATAGAAGGGTCTGGAGGCCTTCAGAAGGGTCTGGATGGGCTCTAGAAAGGTCTGGGGGCCTTCAGAATGGCCCTGGGGGGATCTAGAAGGGTCTGGAGGCCTTCAGAAGGGTCCTGAGTGGCTCTAGAAGGGTCTGGGGGCCTTCAGAAGGGCCCTGGGGGGATCTAGAAGGGTCTGGAGGCCTTCAGAAGGGTCCTGAGCGGCTCTAGAAGGGTCTGGGGGCCGTCAGAAGGGCCGTGGGTGGGCTCTAGAAGGGTCTGGGGGCCTTCAGAAGGGCCCCGGGTGGGCTCTAGAAGGGTCTGGAGGCCTTCAGAAGGGTCCTGAGGGGCTCTAGAAGGGTCCAACTTGGATCTCAAACGGTCTAGGGCCTTCAGATTGGTCCTGGGGGGCTCTAGAAGGGTCTTGGAACCTTCATAAAGGTCCTGACTGGCTCTAGAAGGGTTCTGAGGGGCTCTAGAAGGGTCTGGGGGCATTCAGAAGGGTCCTGAGGGGCTCTAGAAGGGTCTGGGAGCCTTTAGAAGGGTCCTCGGGGGCTCTAGAAAGTCATAGAAGGGTCTTAGAAGGCCCTAACAGCGTCCCAGGGTGCTCCAGAGGGTTTCCAGAAGTCTTAGAAGAGTCCTACAAGGACCTAAGGAGGTGCCAGGGGGCTCCAGAGGCTTCCTGGTGACTCTAGAAGGGTCCTTGAAAGCCCTAAGTGGGTCCCAGGTGGATCTAGCGGGTACCTGTGGGTTCTAGAAGGTTCCTAGAAGGTCGTAAGGGGGTCCCAGGGGGCTCTAGAGGGTTCCTGGTGGTCCTAGAAGGTTCCTAGAAGGTCCTAAGGGGGTCCCAGAGCGCTCTAGAGGTATCCTCGTGGTCGTAGAAGGTTCCTATAAGGTTCTAAGGGGGTCTCAGGGGGCTCTAGATGGTTCCTCGTGGCCCTAGGAGGGTCCTAGAAAGCCCTAAGCGGGTCCCAGGAGGCTCTAGAGGGTTCCTGGTGACTCTAGAAGGGTCCCAGTAAGCCCTAGAAAGGTCCCAGGGGGCTCTAGAGGGTTCCTGGAGACCCTAGAAGAGTCCCAGAAAGCCCTAGAAGGGTCCCACGGGGCTCTAGAGGGTTCTCGTGGGTCCTAGAAGGGTTCTAGAAGGCCCTAAGGGTGCCCAGAGGACTCCAGAGGATTCTTCGTGGTCCTAGAAGAGCTCTAGAAGGCACTAAACAGGTCCAAGGTTGCTCTAGAGGGTTCCTCGTGGTCTTAGATGCGTCTGAGAAGGCCCTAAGGGGTCCCAGGGGGCTCTAGAGGGTCCTTGGGGCACTAGAAGGGTCCTAGAAGGCCTTAAGTGGGTCTCAGGTGGCTCTAGGGGTTTCCTCGTTGTCCTAGAAGGGTCCTAGGAGGCCCTAAGTGGGTCCCAGGGGGCTCTAGAGGGTTTCATGTGTTCCTAGAATAACCCAGAAGGCCCTAAGGAGGTCCCAGGTGGCTCTAGATGGTTTCTCGTGGTCCTAGAAGGGTCATAGAAAGCACTAAGGGGGTCCTAGGGAGCTCTAGAGGGTTCCTCGTGGTGCTAGAATGTACCTAGAAGGCTCTAAGGGGGTCCCAAAGAGCTCTAGAGGGTTCTTCGAGGTCTTAGAAGCATCTGAGAAGGCCCTAAGGGGGTTCCAGGGGGCTCTAGAAGGTCCCTGGGGGCCCTAGAAAGGTCCTAGAAGGCCCTAAGAAGGTCCCAGGTGCCTCTAGAGAGTTCCTCGTGGTCTTAGAAGGGTTCTAGAAGGCCCTATGTGGTCCCAGGGGGCTCTAGAGGGTCCCTGGGACACTAGAAGTGTCCTAGAAGGCCCTAAGTGGGTCTCAGGGTGCTCTAGGGGGTTCCTCGTTGTCCTAGAAGTGTCCTAGGAGGCCCTAAGTGGGTCCCAGGGGGCTCTAGAGGGCTCCTGGTGACTCTAGAAGTCTCCTATAAAGCTCTAGAAGGGTCCCAGGGGGCTCTAGAAGGTACATGGTGACACTAGACGGGTCCTAGAAAGACCTAGAATGGTCCCAGAGGGCTCTAGAGGGTTCCCTTGGGTCCTAGAAGCGTCCTAGAAGGCCCTAAAGGGGTCCCAGGGGGCTCTAGATGGTTCCTCGTGGTCTTAAAAGGGTCTTAGAAGGCCCTAAATGGGTCCCAGGGGGCTCTAGAGGGTTCCTCGTGTTTCTAAAAGGGTCCTAGAAGGCCCTAAGGGGGTCCCAGGGGTCTCTAGAGGGTTTCTCGTGGTCCTAGAATGGTCCTAGAAGACACTAAGGGGGTCCCAGGGGGTTCTACATGGTTTCTCGTGGTCCTAGAAGGCACCTAGAAGGGTCTAAGTGGGTCCCAGGGGGCTCTAGAGGGTTTCTCGTGGTCCTTGAAGGGTCCTAGACGGTCCTAAAGTGGTCCGAGGGAGTTCTAGAGGGTTCCTGGTTACTCTAGAAGTGTCTTAGAAAGCCCTAGAAGGGTCCAATGGGGTTCTAGAGGGTTCCCTGTGGTCCTTGAAGGGTCCTAGAAGGCCCTAAAATGGTCCAATGGGGTTCTAGAGGGTTCCCTGTGGTCCTTGAAGGGTCCTAGAAGGCCCTAAAATGGTCCCAGGGGGTTCTAGAGGGTTCCTGGTACTCCTAGAAGAGTCCTATAAGGATCCATGCGGTCCCAGGGGGCTCTAGAGGGTCCCTGGGGGCCCTAGAAGGGTCCTAGAAGGCCCTAAAGGGGACCCAGGGGGCTCTAGAGTGTTCGCCGGTGACTTACAATGGTCCTAGAAGGCCCTAAGGGGGTACTAGGGGGCTCTAGGTTGTTTCTCATGGTCCTAGAAGGGCCCTAGAAGGCCCTAAAGTGGTTCCAGGGGGCTTTAGATTGTTCCCCAGGGTCTTACCATGGTCTTAGAAGGTCCTAAGTGGGTCCCAGGGGGCTCTAGAGGGTTTCTCGTGGTCCTAGAAGGGTCCTAGAAGGCCCTAAACTGGTCCCAGGGGGCTGTAGATTGTTTCTCATGGTCCTAGAAGGGTCCTAGAAGTCCCTAAAGGGGTCCCAGGGGGCTCTAGAGGGTTCCTTGTGGCCCTAGAAGGGTCTTAGAAGGCCCTAAGTGTGCCCAGAGGACTCCAGAGGATTCTTTGTGGTCCTAGAAGAGCTTTAGAAGGCACTAAATGGGTCCAAGGTTGCTCTACAGGGTTCCTCGTGGTCTTAGAAGGGTCCTAGAAGGCTCTAAGGGGTCCCAGTGGGCTCTAGAGGGTCCCTGGGGGTCCTAGAAGGGTCCTAGAAGGCCCTAAGGAGGTCCCAGGGGTCTCTAGAGGGTTTCCCAGGGACTTACAATGATCCTAGAAGGCCCTACGGGGGTCCCAGGTGTCTCTAGAGGGTTTCTCGTGGTCCTAGAAGGGTCCTAGAAGGCCCTAAGGGGGTCCCAGGGGACTCTAGAGGGTTCCTGGTGCCTCTACAAGGGTCTTAGAAAATCCTAGAAATTTCCCAGGGGGTTCTAGATGGTTCCTTGTAGTTCTAGAAGTGTTCTAGAAGGCCTTTAATGGGTCCCATGGGGCTCTAGAGGGTTCCTCGTGGTCCTAGAATGGTCCTAGAATGCCCCAAGGGGTTCCCAGGGGGCTCTAGAGGGTTCCTGGGGCTCCTAGAAGGGTCCTAGAAGGCTCTAAGGGGGTCCCAGTGTGCTCTAGAAGGTCCCTGGGGGCACTAGAAGGGTCCTAGAAGGCACTAAATCGGTCCCAAGGGGCTCTAGAGGGTTCCCCGGCATCTTACAATGGTCCTACATGGCCCTAAGTTGTCCCAGGAGGCTCTAGAGGGTTCCATGTGTTCCTCGAATAACCCAGAAGGCCCTAAGGAGGTCCCAGGTGGCTCTAGATGGTTTCTCGTTGTCCTAGAAGGGTCATAGAAGGCTCTAAGGGGGTCCTAGGGAGCTCTAGAGGGTTCCTCGTGGTGCTAGAATGTACCTAGAAGGCTCTAAGGGGGTCCCAGGTGGCTCTAGAGGGTTCTTTGTGGTCTTAGAAGCGTCCGAGAAGGCCCTAAGTGGGTCCCAGAGGGCTCTAGAAGGTCCCTGGGGGCCCTAGAAATGTCCTAGAAGGCCCTAAGGAGGTCCCAGGTGCCTCTAGAGAGTTTCTCGTGGTCTTAGATGGGTTCTAGAAGGCCCTATGGGGTCCCAGGGGGCTCTAGAGGGTCCCTGGGACACTAGAAGTGTCCTAGAAGGCCCTAAGTTGGTTTCAGGGTGCTCTAGGGGGTTCCTCATGTCCTAGAAGTGTCCTAGGAGGCCCTAAGTGGGTCACAGGGGGCTCTAGAGGGCTCCTGGTGACTCTAGAAGTCTCTTATAAAGCTCTAGAAGGGTCCCAGGGGGCTCTAGAGGGTTCCTGGTGACACTAGAAGGGTCCTAGAAAGACCTAGAATGGTCCCAGAGGGCTCTAGAGGGTTCCCGTGGGTCCTAGAAGGGTCCTAGAAGGGCCTAAAGGGGTCCCAAGGGGGTCTAGATGGTTCCTCGTGGTCCTAAAAGGGTCTTAGAAGGCCCTAAATGGGTCCCAGGGGGCTCTAGAGGGTTCCTCGTGGTTCTAAAAGGGTCCTAGAAGGCCCTAAAGGGGACCCAGGGGGCTCTAGAGGGTCCTTCGTGGTCTTAGAAGCGTCCAAGAAGGCCCTAAGGGTGTCCCAGGGGGCTCTAGAAGGTCCCTGGGGGCCCTAGAATGGTCCTAGAAGGCCCTAAGGAGGTCCCAGGGGGCTCTAGAGGGTTCCTGGTAGTCCTAGAAGGATTCTAGAAGGCCCTAAGTGGTTCCCAGAGGGCTCTAGAGGGTTTCTCGTTGTCCTAGAAGGGTCCTAGGAGGCCCTAAATGGGGCCCAGGGAGCTCTAGACGGTTCCTCGTGGTCCTAGGAGGATCCTAGAAGGACCTAAGTGGTTCCCAGAGGGCTCTGGATGGTTTCTTGTGGTCTTAGAATGGACCTAGAAGGCCCTAAAGTGGTCCCAGTGAACTCTAGAGGGTTCCTGGGGTTCCTAGAAGGGCCCTAGAAAGGTCTAAGAGGTTCCAGGGGGCTCTAGAGGGTCTCCGGGCGCCCTAGAATAGTCCTAGAAGGCCCTAAAGGGGTCCTAGGGGGCTCTAGAGCGTTCCCCGGGGTCTTACCATGGTCCTAGAAGGCCCTAAGTGGGTCCCAGGGGGCTCTAGAAGGTTTCTCGTGGTCCTAGAAGGGTCCTAGAAAGTCCTAAAGGGGTCCAAGGGAGCTTTAGAGGGTTCCTGGTGAATCTAGAAGTGTCCTAGAAAGCCCTAGAAGGGTCCCAGGGGGCTCTAGAGGTTTCCCTGTGGTCCTAGAAGGGTCCTAGAAGACCCTAAAGTGGTCCCAGGGGGCTCTAGATGGCTCCTGGTGCTCCTAGAAGGGTCCTAGAAGGCTCTAAGCTGTCCCAGGGGACTCTAGAGGGTACCTAGAGGGCCTAGAAGTGACCTAGAAGGCCCTAAAGGGGTCCCAGGGGGCTCTAGATGGTGCCTGTGGGTCCTAGAAGGGTCTTAGAAGGCCCTAAGGTGGTCCCAGGGGGCTCTAGAGGGTTCCTCGTGGTCCTAGAAGGGTTCTACAAAGCCCTAAGGGGTCCCAGTGGGCTCTAGAGGGTTCCTGGTGGTTTTAGAAGGCTCCCAGGGGTCTTTAGAGGGTCCCTGGAGGCCCTAGAAGTATCCTAGAAGGCACTAAAGGGGACCCAGGGGGCTCTAGAGTGTTCCCCGTGGTCTTACAATCGTCCTAGAAGGCCCTAAGCGGGTACCAGGGGTCTCTAGGTTGTTTCTCGTGGTCCTAAAAGGGTCCTAGAAGGCCCTAAAGTGGTCCCAGGGGGCTCTAGAGGGTTCCTGGTGGTCCTAGAAGGGTCCTAGAAGGCACTAAAGGGGTCCCAGGGGTCTCTAGAAGGTTCCCAGGGGTCTTACAATGATCCTAGAAGGCTCTAAGTGGGTCCCATGGGGCTCTAGATGGTTTCTCGTGGTCCTAGAAGGGTCCTAGAAGGCCCTAAAGGGGTCCCAGGGGGCTCTAGACTGTTTCTCGAGGTCCTAGAAGCGTCCTAGAAGGCCGTAAGTGCGTCCCAGGGGGCTCTAGAGGGTTCCTGGTGGTCCTAGAAGGATTCTAGAAGGCCCTAAGTGGTTCTCAGAGGGCTCTAGAGGGTTCCTCGTGGTCCTAGAAGGGTCTTAGAAGGCCATAAAGGGGTCCCAGGGTGCTCTAGAGGTCTTTAGTATGGATCTGGGGGGCTCTAGAAGGGTCTGGGCGCTTTTAGAATGGATGTGAGAAGCTCTAGAAGGGTTCAGGGTCTTTTTGAATCTCCCTGGGGGGCTCTAGAAGGGTCTGGGGGCTTTTAGAATTGTCCAGATGGGCTCTAGAAGGGTCTAGGGTCCTTTAGAATGGGTCTGGGGTGCTCTAGAAGGGTCTGGGGTCTTTTAAAATGGACGTGAGAAGATCTAGATGGGTCCAGGGGCCTTTAGAATGTCGCTGAGGGCCTCTAGAAGGGTCTGGGGTCCTCTAGAAGGGACGTGAGATGCTCTAGAAGGGTCCAGGGTCCTTTAGAAGGTCTCTGGCGTCTCTAGAAGGGTCTGGAGGCTTCTAGAAGGGATGTGAGAAGCTCTAGAAGGGTCCAGGGGCCTTTAGAACGTCTCTGGGGGGCTCTAGAAGGGTCTGGGGGCCTTTAGAAAGGACGTGAGAATCTCTAGAAGGGTCCAGGGGCCTTTAGAAGGTCTCTGGGGGGCTCTAGTGGGATCTGGGGTCTTTTAGAAGGACTCTGGGGCCCTCTAGAAGGGTCTAGGGTCCATTAGAATGGGTCTGGGAGGATTTAGAAGGGTCTAGATGCCTTTAGAACGTCTCTGGGGGGTCTAGAAGGGTCTGGGGTCTTTTAGAAGCGACATGAGAAGCTCTAGAAGGGTCCAGGGTCCTTTAGAAGGTCTCTGGGGGGCTCTAGAAGGGTCTGTGGGCATTTAGAAGGGATGTGAGTGGCTGTAGAAGGGTCTGGGCGCCTTTAGAAGGTCTCTGGGGGGCTCTAGAAAGGTCTGGGTTCTTTTAGAAGGGACGTGAGAAGCTCTAGAAGGGTCCAAGGACCTTTAAAATAGTTCTGGGGGCTCTAGAGGAGTCTGGAGGCTGTTAGAATGGTCCAGATGGGCTCTAGAATGGCCTGGTCGCTTTTAGAAGGTCTCTGGGGGGCTCTCGAAGGGTCTGGGGTCTTTTAGAAGGGACGTGAGAAGCTCTAGAAGGGTCCAGGGGCCTTTAGAAGGTCTCTGGGGGGCACTCAAAGGGTCTGGGGTCTTTTAGAAGGGACGTGAGAAGCTCTGGAAGGGTCCAGGGGCCTTTAGAAGGGCTCTGGGGAGTCTGGAATGGTCTGGGGGCCTCTAGAATGGTCCAGAAGGGCTCTAGAATGGTCTTGGCACTTTGAGAAGGGCCCCGGTGGGTGCTAGAATGGTCTGGGGTCTTTTAGAATGGACGTCAGGTGCTCTAGAAGGGTCTGGGGGCTTTTAGAAGGGTCCAGTGGAGCTCTAGGAGGGTCTGGGGGCCTTTAGAAGGGCTCTGGCGGTCTTTAGAGACATCTGGGGGCCTTTAGAGACATCTGGGGGCCTTTAGAAGGACTCTGGGGGCCTCTAGAAGGGTCTAGAGGCCTTTAGATTTGTCTAGAGGGGCTCTAGAAGGACTAATCCCCTAACCCTAACACTTAACCCTAACCCCCTATCCCCAACCCTGACCCTAACCGGATAACCATAACCCTAATCCCTATCCCCCTAACCCTAATCCCTAACACCCTAACCCTAACCCTAATCCCTTACACCCTAACCCTAACCCCGTAACCCTAAGCACATAACACTAAAACCTAACCCTAACCCTAATCCTAACCTTAACCCCTAACCCTCACCCTAAACCCTAACCATAACCCTAACCCTAACCCCTAACCCTAACCCTCACCCTAAACCCTAACCCTAACCCTAACCCTAACCCAACCCTGACCCTAACCATAAACCCTAACCCCTAACCCTAACCCTAATCACCCTAAACTCTAACCCTCACCCTAACCCCTAACCATAACCATAACCCTAACCATAACCCTAACCCTTATGACCTTAACCCTAACCTTAACCCTAATCTAACCCTAACCCTAACCCTAAGCCTAAACCCTAACCCTAAACCCTAACCCTAACCCTTACCCCTAACCCTAACCCTAACCCTAAACCTAACCCTAATGACCCTAACCCTAACCCTAATGACCCTAACCCTAAACCTAACCCCTAAACCCTAACACTAATGACCCTAACACTAACCCTAACCCAACCCTAACCCTAACCCTAAACCCTAACCCCTAACACTAACCCCTAACTCTAACCCCTAACACTAACCCTAATGACCCTAACCCTAACCCTATACCCCTAACCATAACCCTAACCCTTATGACCGTAACCCTAACCTTAACCCTAATCTAACCCTAACCTAACCCTAACCCTAACCCCTAACCCTAACCCTAATGACCCTAACCCTAAACCTAACCCCAACACTAACCCTAAACCTAACCCCTAACCCCTAACCCTAATGACCCTAATCCTAACCCTAACCCTAAACACAAACCCTAACCCTAACCCCTAACCCCTAACCCTAACCCCTAACTCTAACCCCTAACCCCTAACCCTAACCCTAAACCCTAACCCTAAACCCTAACCCTAACCATAACCCCTAACCCCTAACCCTAACCCCTAACTCTAACCCCTAACCCTAACCCTAATGACCCTAACCCTAACCCTATACCCCTATCCATATCCCCTAACCCTAACCCAAATCCTAACCCTAACCCTAATGACCCTAACCCTAACACTAACCGCTAACTTCTAGAGCTTCTCACGTCCCTACTAAAAGCCCCTGGACCCTTCTAGAGCCCCCTGGGTCCCTTCTAAAAGTGCCAAGACCCTTCTAGAGCCCATCTGGACAATTCTAAAGGCCCCCAGACCCCTCTGGACCCCCCAGAGACCTTCTAAAGGCCCCTGGACCCTTCTAGAGCTTCTCACGTCCCTTCTAAAAGCCCCCAGACCCTTCTAGAGCCCCCCAGAGACATTATAAAGGCCCCTGGACCCTTCTAGAGCTTCTCATGACCCTTTTAAAAGCCCCCAGACCCATCTAGAGCCCCCCAGAGACATTCTAAAGGCACCTGGACCCTTCAAGAGCTTCTCACGCCCATTCTAAAAGAACCCAGACCCTTCTAGAGCCCCCCAGAGAGCTTCAAAAAGACCCTGAACCCTTCTAGAGCTTCTTACATCCCTTCTAAAAGCCCCCAGACCCTTCTAGAGCCCCCCAGATCCAATCTAAAGATATCTAGAGCCCCCTGGGACCCCTTTACGGCCTTCTAAGACCCTTCTAGGACCACGAGGAGCCATCTAGAGCCCCCTGGGACCACTTAAGGCCTTCTAGGACCCATCTAGGACCACGAGAATCCCTCTAGAGCCCCCTGGGACCTCTTTAGGGCCTTCTTGGACCCTTCTAGGGCCCCCCAGGGACCCTCTAGAACCCACTGGGACCCACTTAGGGCCTTCTAGGACCCTTCTAGGACCATGAGAAACCCTCTAGAGCCACCTGGGACTCCCGTAGGGCCTTCTAGGATCATTGTAAGCCCCCAGGGAACCCTCTAGAGCCCTCTGGGACCCTTCTAGGGCTTTCTAGGACCCTTTTAGAATCACCAGGAACCCTCTAGAGCACCCTGGGACCCTTCTAGGGCTTTCTTGGACACTTTTAGAGTCACCAGGAACCCTCTAGAGCCCCCTGGGACCCCTCTAGGACCACGAGAAACCCTCTAGAGCTCCCTGGGACCCACTTAGTGCCTTCTAGGACGCTTCTAGGGACACCAGAGACCCTCTAGAGCCCCCTGGGACACACTTAGGGCCTTCTAGGACCCTTCTAGGACCACGAGGAACCCTCTAGAGCCCCCTGAGACCCGCTTAGGACCTTCTAGGACCCTTCTATGACCACGAGGAACCCTCTAGAGCCACCTAGGACCCCCTTAGGGCCTTCTAGAACACTTCTTGGACCCCCAGGGACACTCAAGAGCCCACTGGCCCCCCTTAGGGCCTTCTAGGACCCTTCTAGGACCACGAGAAACAATCTAGAGCCCCCTGGGACCCCCTTAGGGCCAACTAGGACCAGTGTAAGACCCTGGGGAACCCTCTAGAGCCCCCTGGGTCCCCTTTAGGGCCTTCTAGGACCCTTCTAGGGACACCAGAGACCCTCTAGAGCCCACTGGGACTGCCTTAGGGCCTACTAGGACCCTTCTAGGACTATGAGGAACCCTCTAGAGCCCCCTGGGACACACTTAGGGCCATCTAGGACCCTTCTAGGACCCACGGGAACCATCTAGAGCCCCGTGGGACCCCCTTCGGGCCTTCTAGGACACTTCTAAGTCCTCCAGGGACCCTCTAGAGCCCCCTGGGACCGCTTAGAGCCTTCTAGGACCCTTCTAGGACCTGTGGGTACCCTCTAGAGCCCCCTGGGACCCTTCTAGGGCTTTCTAGGACACGTCTAGAGTCACCAGAAACCCTCTAGAGATCCCTTGGACCCCTTAAGGGCCTTCTAGGACCCTTCTAGGACCACGAGAAAACTTCCAGAGCCCCCTGGGACCCACTTAGGGCCTTCTAGGACCATTTTAAGACCCCGGGGAACCCTGTAGAGCCCCCTGGGACCCCTTTAGGGCCTTCTAAGACCATTTTAAGATATCGGGTAACCCTCTAGAGCCCCCTGGGACCCCCTTAGGGCCTTCTAGGACCATGGTAAGACCCCGGGGAACCCTCCAGAGCACCCTGGGTCCTCTTTAGTGCCTTCTAGTACCCTTCTAGGGCCCCCAGAGACCTTCTAGAGCCCCCTGGTTACACTTTGAGCCTTCTAGAACCCTTCTAGGAGCCCCAGGAACCCTCTAGAGCTTCCTGAGACCCCCTTAGGGCCTTCTAGGACCCTTCTAGTACGGCGAGGAACCCTCTAGAGCCCTCTGGGACCCACTTAGGGCCTACTAGGGCCCTTCTAGTGCAGGCAGGGACCCTCTAGAGCCCCCTGGGACCCACTCAGGGCCTTCTAGGACCATTTTAAGACTCTCTGGAACCATCTAGAGCCCCCTAGGAAAACTTAGAGCATTCTAGGACCCTTCTAGGACACCAGGAATAGTCTAGAACCCACTGGGACCACCTTAGAGCCTTCTAGTACCGTTCTAGGACCACCAGGAACCCTCTAGAGCCCCCTGTGACCCCCTTAGGGCCTTCTAGGACCCTTCTCGGACCACCAGGAACCCTCTAGAGCCCCCTGTGACACTCTTAGGGCCTTCTAGGACTCTTCTAGGACCACGAGGAAACCATCTAGAGCCCCCCTGGGTCCCGCTTAGGGCCTTCTAGGACCATGGTAAGACTCCGGGGAACCCTCTAGAGCACCCTGGGTCCTCTATACAGCCTTCTAGGACCCTTCTAGGACCACCAGGATCCCTCTAGAGCCCCCTGGGACCCACTTAGGGCCATCTAGGGGTCTTCTAGGACCACGAGTAACCATCTAGAGACCCGTGGGATGACTTAAGGGCCTTCTAGGGGTCTTCTAGGGCCACGAGTAACCATCTAGAGACATGTGGGACCACTTAAGGGCCTTCTTGGACACTTCTTGGTCCACAAGAGACCCTCTAGAGCCCCCTGGGACCGCTTAGAGTCTTCTAGGTCCATTCTATGAGCCCCAGGAAACACATAGAGCCCCCTGGGACCCCTTTAGGGCCTTCTAGGACCCTTCTAGGACCACCAGGAGCCCTCTAGAGCCCCCTAGGACCCACTTAGGGCCTTCTAGGACTCTTCTAGTACCCTGGGACCCTCTAGAGCCCCCTGGGACCCTTTTAGGGCCTTCTAGGACCCTCCTAGGACCCACGGGTACCCTCTAGAGCCCTCTGGGACCCTTCTAGGGCTTTCTTGGACCCTTTTAGAATCACCAGGAACCCTCCAGAGTCCCCTGGGACCCTTCTAGGGCTTTCTAGGACCCTTCTAGGACCACGAGGAACCCTCTAGAGCCCCCTGGGACCATTTTAGGGCCGTCTAAGACCCTTCTAGGACCACCAGGAGCCCTCTATAGCCCTCTGGGACACCTTTTAGCACATTCTAGGACACTTCTAGTGCCCCCAGAGACCCTCTAGAGCTCCCTGGGAGTCTTTAGGGCCTACTAGGGCCCTTCTAGGATCACCAGGAACCCTCTAGAGCCCTCTGGGACCCACTTAGGGCCTTCTAGGACCCTTCTAGGACCACGAGGAACCCTCTAGAGCCACCTGGGACCCCCTTAGTGCATTCTAGGACCCTTCTAGGGGCCCCAGGGACCCTCTAGAGCCCCCTGGGACCCACTTAGGGCTTTCTAAGACCCTTCTAGGACCACCAGGAGCCCTCTATAGCCCTCTGGGACCCTCTTTGCGCCTTCTAGGACCCTTCTAGTGCCCCCAGGGACACTCTAGAGCCCCCTGGGACTCTTTAGGTCCTAGTAGGACCCTTCTAGGACCACGAGAAATCCTCTAGAGCCCCCTGGGACCTCCTTAGGTCCTTCTAGGACCGTTCTAGGGTCACCAGGAACCCTCTAGAGCCCTCTGGGACCCACTTAGGGCCTTCTAGGACCCTTCTAGGACCACGAGGAACTCTCTAGAGCCCCCTGAGACTTGCTTAAGGCCTTCTAGGACTCTTCTAGGACCACGAGAAACCATCTAGAGCCCCCTGGGACCCACTTAGGGCATTCTAGGTTCATTTTAAGACCCTGGGAAACCCTCTAGAGCCTCGTGGTACCACTTAGAGCCTTGTAGGACCCTTCTAGGACCAGAAGGAACCCTCTAGAGCCCCCTGGGACCCCCTTAAGGCCCTCTAGGACAATTCTAGCGCCCCCAGGGACCCTCTAGAGCCCCCTGGGACACACTTAGGGCCTTCTAGGACCCTTCTAGGACACAGGGAACCCTCAAGAGCCCCCTGGAACCCCCTTAGGGCTTTCTAGGGCCATGGTAAGACCCTGGGGAACCCTCCAGAGCACCCTGGGTCCTCTTTAGTGCCTTCTAGTACCCTTCTAGGGCCCCCAGGGACCTTCTAGAGCCCCCTGGTTACACTTTGAGCCTTCTAGAACCCTTCTAGGAGCCCCAGGAACCCTCTAGAGCCCGCTGGGACCCCCTTAGGGCCTTCTAGGACCCTTCTAGGACCACAAGGAACCCTCTAGAGCCCCCTGGGACCCCTTTAGGGCCTTCTAGGACAATTCTAGGGCCGCCAGGGTCCGTCTAGAGCCCCCTGGGACCCCTTTAGGGCCTTCTAGGACCCTTCTAGGACCACCAGGAGCCATCTAGAGCTCCCTAGGACCCACTTAGGGCCTTCTAGGACTCTTCTAGTACCCCCAGGGACCCTCTAGAGCCCGCTGGGACCCACTTAGGGCCTTCTAGGACAATTCTAGGGCCGCCAGGGTCCCTCTAGAGCCCCGTGGGACCCCTTTAGGGCCTTCTAGGACACTTCTAGGGCCACCAGGAGCCCTCTAGAGCCCCCTAGGACCCACTTAGGGCCTTCTAGGACTCTTCTAGTACCCCCAGGGACCCTCTAGAGCCCCCTGGGACCCTTTTAGGGCCTTCTAGGACCCTCCTAGGACCCACGGGTACCCTCTAGAGCCCTCTGGGACCCTTCTAGGGCTTTCTTGGACCCTTTTAGAATCACCAGGAACACTCCAGAGTCCCCTGGGACCCTTCTAGGGCTTTCTAGGACCCTTCTAGGACCACGAGGAACCCTCTAGAGCCCCCTGGGACCATTTTAGGGCCTTCTAGGACCCTTCTAGGACCACGAGAAACCATCTATAGCTCTCTGGGACCACTTTAGGGCGTTCTAGGACTCTTCTAGGGTCCCCAGAGACCGTCTAGAGCCCCCTGGGATGACTTAGAGCCTTCGAGGACCCTTCTAGGACCACGAGGAACCCTCTAGAGCCCACTGGGACCCCTTTAGGGCCTTCTAGGACAATTCTAGGGCCGCCAGGGTCCCTCTAGAGCCCCCTGGGACCCCTTTAGGGCCTTCTAGGACAATTCTAGGACCACCAGGAGCCCTCTAGAGCCCCCTAGGACCCACTTAGGGCCTTCTAGGACTCTTCTAGTACCCCCAGGGACCATCTAGAGCCCGCTGGGACCCCCTTAGGGCCTTCTAGGACAATTCTAGGGCCGCCAGGGTCCCTCTAGAGCCCCCTGGGACCCCTTTAGGGCCTTCTAGGACCCTTCTAGGACCACCAGGAGCCCTCTAGAGCCCCCTAGGACCCACTTAGGGCCTTCTAGGACTCTTCTAGTACCCCCAGGGACCCTCTACAGCCCCCTGGGACCCTTTTAGGGCCTTCTAGGACCCTCCTAGGATCCACGGGTACCCTCTAGAGTCCCCTGGGACCCTTCTAGGGATTTCTTGGACCCTTCTAGGACCACGAGGAACCCTCTAGAGCCCCCGGGACCATTTTAGGGCCTTCTAGGACCCTTCTAGGACCACGAGAAACCATCTATAGCTCTCTGGGACCCCTTTAGGGCGTTCTAGGACTCTTCTAGGGTCCCCAGAGACCGTCTAGAGCCCCCTGGGATGCCTTAGAGCCTTCGAGGACCCTTCTAGGACCACGAGGAACCCTCTAGAGCCCCCTGGGACCCCCTTAGGGCCTTCTAGGACAATTCTAGCGCCCCCAGGGACCCTCTAGAGCCCCCTGGGACCCACTTAGGGCCTTCTAGGACCCTTCTAGGACACAGGGAACCCTCAAGAGCCCCCTGGGACCCCCTGAGGGCTTTCTAGGGCCATGGTAAGACCCTGGGGAACCCTCCAGAGCACCCTGGGTCCTCTTTAGTGCTTTCTAGTACCCTTCTAGGGCCCCCAGGGACCTTCTAGAGCCCCCTGGTTACCCTTTGAGCCTTCTAGAACCCTTCTAGGAGCCCCAGGAACCCTCTAGAGCCCGCTGGGACCCCCTTAGGGCCTTCTAGGACCCTTCTAGGACCACAAGGACCCTCTAGAGCCGCCTGGGACCCCTTTAGGGCCTTCTAGGACAATTCTAGGGCCGCCAGGGTCCGTCTAGAGCCCCCGGGACCATTTTAGGGCCTTCTAGGACCCTTCTAGGACCACCAGGAGCCCTCTAGAGCCCCCTAGGACTCACTTAGGGCCTTCTAGGACTCTTCTAGGGTCCCCAGAGACAGTCTAGAGCCCCGTGGGATGCCTTAGAGCCTTCGAGGACCCTTCTAGGACCACGAGGAACCCTCTAGAGCCCCCTGTGACCCCCTTAGGGCATTCTAGGACCCTTCTAGGGCCCCCAGGGACCCTCTAGAGCCCCCTGGGACCCACTTAGGGCATTCTAAGACCCTTCTAGGACCACCAGGAGCCCTCTAGAGCCCTCTGGGACAACTTTTTGCACATTCTAGGACACTTCTAGTGCCCCCAGAGACCCTCTAGAGCTCCCTGGGAGTCTTTAGGGCCTACTAGGACCCTTCTAGGATCACCAGGAACCCTCTAGAGCCGTCTGGGACCCACTTAGGGCCTTCTAGGACCCTTCTAGGACCACGAGGAACCCTCTAGAGCCCCCTGGGACTTGCTTAAGGCCTTCTAGAACCCTTCTAGGACCAGGAGAAACACTCTACAGCCCCCTGGGACTCCCTTAGGGCCTTCTATGGTTATTGTAAGACCCTGGGGAACCCTCAAGAGCCTCGTGGGACCCCTTAGAGCCTTCTAGGACCCTTCTAGGACCACGAGGATCCCTCTAGAGCCCCCTGGGACACCTTAGGGCCTTCTAGGGCTCTTCTAGCGCCCCCAGTGACCCTCTAGACCCCCCTGGAACTTGCTTAAGTCCTTCTAGAACCCTTCTAGGGCCACGAGGAACCCTCTAGAGCCCCCTGGGACCCCCTTAGGGCCTTCTAGGTCCATGGTAAAACCCCGGGGAACCCTCTAGAGCACCCTGGGTCCTATTTAAGGCCTTCTAGTACACTTCTAGGGCCCCCAGGGACCTTCTAGAGCCCCCTGGGTCCACTTAGGGCCTTTTAGGACCATTCTAGGACCAGGAGGAACCATCTAGAGCCCTCTGAGAACCCCTTAGGGCATTCTAAGACCATTTAAAGTCTCCGGGGAACCATCTAGAGGCCCCTGAGACCACTTAGAACATTCTAGGACCCTTCTATGACCACGAGGAACCTTCTAGAACCACCTGGGACCCCCTTAGGGCCGTCTAGGACCCTTCTCGGACCACCAGGAACCCTCTAGAGCCCCCTGGGACTTGCTTAAGGCCTTCTAGGACTCTTCTAGGACCACGAGGAAACCAGATAGAGCCCCCTGGGACCAACTTAGGGCCTTCTAGGACAATTCTAGGGCCGCCAGGGTCCGTCTAGAGCCCCCTGGGACCCTTTTAGGGCCTTCTAGGACCCTTCTAGGACCACCAGGAGCCATCTAGAGCTCCCTAGGACCCACTTAGGGCCTTCTAGGACTCTTCTAGTACCCCCAGGGACCCTCTAGAGCCCGCTGGGACCCACTTAGGGCCTTCTAGGACAATTCTAGGGCCGCCAGGGTCCCTCTAGAGCCCCCTGGGACCCCTTTAGGGCCTTCTAGGACACTTCTAGGGCCACCAGGAGCCCTCTAGAGCCCCCTAGGACCCACTTAGGGCCTTCTAGGACTCTTCTAGTACCCCCAGGGACCCTCTAGAGCCCCCTGGGACCCTTTTAGGGCCTTCTAGGACCCTCCTAGGACCCACGGGTACCCTCTAGAGCCCTCTGGGACCCTTCTAGGCCTTTCTTGGACCCTTTTAGAATCACCAGGAACACTCCAGAGTCCCCTGGGACCCTTCTAGGGCTTTCTAGGACCCTTCTAGGACCACGAGGAACCCTCTAGAGCCCCCTGGGACCATTTTAGGGACTTCTAGGACCCTTCTAGGACCACGAGAAACCATCTATAGCTCTCTGGGACCCCTTTAGGGCGTTCTAGGACTCTTCTAGGGTCCCCAGAGACCGTCTAGAGCCCCCTGGGATGACTTAGAGCCTTCGAGGACCCTTCTAGGACCACGAGGAACCCTCTAGAGCCCACTGGGACCCCTTTAGGGCCTTCTAGGACAATTCTAGGGCCGCCAGGGTCCCTCTAGAGCCCCCTGGGACCCCTTTAGGGCCTTCTAGGACAATTCTAGGACCACCAGGAGCCCTCTAGAGCCCCCTAGGACCCACTTAGGGCCTTCTAGGACTCTTCTAGTACCCCCAGGGACCATCTAGAGCCCGCTGGGACCCCCTTAGGGCCTTCTAGGACAATTCTAGGGCCGCCAGGGTCCCTCTAGAGCCCCCTGGGACCCCTTTAGGGCCTTCTAGGACCCTTCTAGGACCACCAGGAGCCCTCTACAGCCCCCTGGGACCCTTTTAGGGCCTTCTAGGACCCTCCTAGGACCCACGGGTACCCTCTAGAGCCCTCTGGGACCCTTCTAGGGCTTTCTTGGACCCTTCTAGGACCACGAGGAACCCTCTAGAGCCCCCGGGACCATTTTAGGGCCTTCTAGGACCCTTCTAGGACCACGAGAAACCATCTATAGCTCTCTGGGACCCCTTTAGGGCGTTCTAGGACTCTTCTAGGGTCCCCAGAGACCGTCTAGAGCCCCCTGGGATGCCTTAGAGCCTTCGAGGACCCTTCTAGGACCACGAGGAACCCTCTAGAGCCCCCTGGGACCCCCTTAGGGCCTTCTAGGACAATTCTAGCGCCCCCAGGGACCCTCTAGAGCCCCCTGGGACACACTTAGGGCCTTCTAGGACCCTTCTAGGACACAGGGAACCCTCAAGAGCCCCCTGGGACCCCCTGAGGGCTTTCTAGGTCCATGGTAAGACCCTGGGGAACCCTCCAGAGCACCCTGGGTCCTCTTTAGTGCCTTCTAGTACCCTTCTAGGGCCCCCAGGGACCTTCTAGAGCCCCCTGGTTACCCTTTGAGCCTTCTAGAACCCTTCTAGGAGCCCCAGGAACCCTCTAGAGCCCGCTGGGACCCCCTTAGGGCCTTCTAGGACCCTTCTAGGACCACAAGGACCCTCTAGAGCCGCCTGGGACCCCTTTAGGGCCTTCTAGGACAATTCTAGGGCCGCCAGGGTCCGTCTAGAGCCCCCGGGACCATTTTAGGGCCTTCTAGGACCCTTCTAGGACCACCAGGAGCCCTCTAGAGCCCCCTAGGACTCACTTAGGGCCTTCTAGGACTCTTCTAGGGTCCCCAGAGACAGTCTAGAGCCCCCTGGGATGCCTTAGAGCCTTCGAGGACCCTTCTAGGACCACGAGGAACCCTCTAGAGCCCCCTGTGACCCCCTTAGGGCATTCTAGGACCCTTCTAGGGCCCCCAGGGACCCTCTAGAGCCCCCTGGGACCCACTTAGGGCATTCTAAGACCCTTCTAGGACCACCAGGAGCCCTCTAGAGCCCTCTGGGACAACTTTTTGCACATTCTAGGACACTTCTAGTGCCCCCAGAGACCCTCTAGAGCTCCCTGGGAGTCTTTAGGGCCTACTAGGACCCTTCTAGGATCACCAGGAACCCTCTAGAGCCGTCTGGGACCCACTTAGGGCCTTCTAGGACCCTTCTAGGACCACGAGGAACCCTCTAGAGCCCCCTGGGACTTGCTTAAGGCCTTCTAGAACCCTTCTAGGACCAGGAGAAACACTCTACAGCCCCCTGGGACTCCCTTAGGGCCTTCTATGGTTATTGTAAGACCCTGGGGAACCCTCAAGAGCCTCGTGGGACCCCTTAGAGCCTTCTAGGACCCTTCTAGGACCACGAGGATCCCTCTAGAGCCCCCTGGGACACCTTAGGGCCTTCTAGGGCTCTTCTAGCGCCCCCAGTGACCCTCTAGACCCCCCTGGAACTTGCTTAAGTCCTTCTAGAACCCTTCTAGGGCCACGAGGAACCCTCTAGAGCCCCCTGGGACCCCCTTAGGGCCTTCTAGGTCCATGGTAAAACCCCGGGGAACCCTCTAGAGCACCCTGGGTCCTATTTAAGGCCTTCTAGTACACTTCTAGGGCCCCCAGGGACCTTCTAGAGCCCCCTGGGTCCACTTAGGGCCTTTTAGGACCATTCTAGGACCAGGAGGAACCATCTAGCGCCCTCTGAGAACCCCTTAGGGCATTCTAAGACCATTTAAAGTCTCCGGGGAACCATCTAGAGGCCCCTGAGACCCCTTAGAACATTCTAGGACCCTTCTATGACCACGAGGAACCTTCTAGAACCACCTGGGACCCCCTTAGGGCCATCTAGGACCCTTCTCGGACCACCAGGAACCCTCTAGAGCCCCCTGGGACTTGCTTAAGGCCTTCTAGGACTCTTCTAGGACCACGAGGAAACCAGATAGAGCCCCCTGGGACCAACTTAGGGCCTTCTAGGACCATGGTAAGACCCCGGGAAACCCTCTAGAGCACCCTGCGTCCTCCTTAGGGCCTTCTAGTACACTTCTAGGGACCAAGGGACTTTCTAGAGCCCACTGGTTCCCTTTAGAGCCTTCTAGAACCCTTCTAGGAGCCCCAGGAACCATCTAGAGCCCTCTGGGACCCCCTTAGGGCCTTCTAGGACCCTTCTAGGACCACCAAGAACCCTCTAGAGCCCTCTGGGACCCCCTTAGGTCCTTCTAGGACCCTTCTAGACCCCCCAATAACCCTCTAGATCCCTCTGGGACCCCCTTAGGGCCTTCTAGCACCCTTCTAGGACCACGAGGAACTCTCTAGAGCCCACTGGGACCCCCTGAAGAACTTCAAGGACCCTTCTAGGACCACAAGAAACCATCTAGAACCCCTTGGGACTCACATAGGGCCTTCTAGGATCATTGTAAGACCCTGGGGAACCATCTAGAGCGTCGTGGGACCACTTAGAGCCTTCTAGGACGATTCTAGTACCACGAGGAACCCTCTAGAGCCCCCTGGGACCAATTTAGGGCCTTCTAGGAAAATTCTAGGACCACGAGGAACCCTCTAGAGCCCCCTGGGACCCCCTTAGGGCCTTCTAGGACAATTCTAGCGCCCCCAGGTACCCTCTAGAGCCCCCTGGGACCCTTTTAGGGCCTTCTAGGACCCTCCTAGGACCCACGGGTACCCTCTAGAGCCCTCTGCGACCCTTCTAGGCCTTTCTTGGACCCTTTTAGAATCACCAGGAACCCTCCAGAGTCCCCTGGGACCCTTCTAGGGCTTTCTAGGACCCTTCTAGGACCACGAGGAACCCTCTAGAGCCCCCAGGACCATTTTAGGGCCTTCTAGGACCCTTCTAGGACCCCGAGAAACCATCTATAGCTCTCTGGGACCCCTTTAGGGCGTTCTAGGACTCTTCTAGGGTCCCCAGAGACCGTCTAGAGCCCCCTGGGATGCCTTAGAGCCTTCGAGGACCCTTCTAGGACCACGAGGAACCCTCTAGAGCCCCCTGGGACCCCCTTAGGGCATTCTAGGACCCTTCTAGGGCCCCCAGGGACCCTCTAGAGCCCCCTGGGACCCACTTAGGGCCTTCTAAGACCCTTCTAGGACCACCAGGAGCCCTCTAGAGCCCTCTGGGACACCTTTTTGCACATTCTAGGACACTTCTAGTGCCCCCAGAGACCCTCTAGAGCTCCCTGGGAGTCTTTAGGGCCTACTAGGACCCTTCTAGGATCACCAGGAACCCTCTATAGCCCTCTGGGACCCTCTTTGCACCTTCTAGGACCCTTCTAGTGCCCCCAGGGACACTCTAGAGCCCCCTGGGACTCCTTAGGGCCTACTAGGACCCTTCTAGGACCACGAGAAATCCTCTAGAGCCCCCTGGGACCTCCTTAGGTCCTTCTAGGACCGTTCTAGGGTCACCAGGAACCCTCTAGAGCCCTCTGGGACCCACTTAGGGCCTTCTAGGACCCTTCTAGGACCACGAGGAACTCTCTAGAGACCCCTGAGACTTGCTTAAGGCCTTCTAGGACTCTTCTAGGACCACGAGAAACCATCTAGAGCCCCCTGGGACCCACTTAGGGCATTCTAGGTTCATTTTAAGACCCTGGGGAACCCTCTAGAGCCTCGTGGTACAACTTAGAGCCTTGTAGGACCCTTCTAGGACCAGAAGGAACCCTCTAGAGCCCCCTGGGACCCCCTTAGGGCCTTCTAGGACAATTCTAGCGCCCCCAGGGACCCTCTAGAGCCCACTGGGACACACTTAGGGCCTTCTAGGACCCTTCTAGGACACAGGGAACCCTCAAGAGCCCCCTGGGACCCCCTTAGGGCTTTCTAGGGCCATGGTAAGACCCTGGGGAACCCTCCAGAGCACCCTGGGTCCTCTTTAGTGCCTTCTAGTACCCTTCTAGGGCCCCCAGGGACCTTCTAGAGCCCCCTGGTTACCCTTTGAGCCTTCTAGAACCCTTCTAGGAGCCCCAGGAACCCTCTAGAGCCCCCTGGGACCCCCTTAGGGCCTTCTAGGACCCTTCTAGGACCACAAGGAACCCTCTAGAGCCCCCTGGGACCCCTTTAGGGCCTTCTAGGACAATTCTAGGGCTGCCAGGGTCCGTCTAGAGCCCCCTGGGACCCCTTTAGGGCCTTCTAGGACCCTTCTAGGACCACCAGGAGCCCTCTAGAGCCCCCTAGGACCCACTTAGGGCCTTCTAGGACTCTTCTAGTACCCCCAGGGACCCTCTAGAGCCCCCTGGGACCCTTTTAGGGCCTTCTAGGACCCTCCTAGGACCCACGGGTACCCTCTAGAGCCCTCTGCGACCCTTCTAGGGCTTTCTTGGACCCTTTTAGAATCACCAGGAACCCTCCAGAGTCCCCTGGGACCCTTCTAGGGCTTTCTAGGACCCTTCTAGGACCACGAGGAACCCTCCAGAGCCCCCGGGACCATTTTAGGGCCTTCTAGGACCCTTCTAGGACCACGAGAAACCATCTATAGCCCTCTGGGACACCTTTTTGCACATTCTAGGACACTTCCAGTGCCCCCAGAGACCCTCTAGAGCTCCCTGGGAGTCTTTAGGGCCTACTAGGACCCTTCTAGGATCACCAGGAACCCTCTAGAGCCCTCTGGGACCCACTTAGGGCCTTCTAGGACCCTTCTAGGACCACGAGGAACCCTCTAGAGCCCCCTGGGACCCCCTTAGGGCATTCTAGGACCCTTCTAGGGCCCCCAGGGACCCTCTAGAGCCCCCTGGGACCCCCTTAGGGCTTTCTAAGACCCTTCTAGGACCACCAGGAGCCCTCTATAGCCCTCTGGGACCCTCTTTGCGCCTTCTAGGACCCTTCTAGTGCCCCCAGGGACACTCTAGAGCCCCCTGGGACTCCTTAGGGCCTACTAGGACCCTTCTAGGACCACGAGAAATCCTCTAGAGCCCCCAGGGACCCTCTTAGGGCCTTCTAGGAGACTTCTAGGACCACTAAAAACCCTCTAGAGCCCCCTGGGACCCCCTTAGGGCCTTCTAGGACCATTTTAAGTCTCCGGGGAACCATCTAGAGCCCCCTGAGACCACTTAGAACATTCTAGGAGCCTTCTATGACCACGAGGAACCTTCTAGAACCACCTGGGACCCCCTTAGGGCCGTCTAGGACCCTTCTCGGACCACCAGGAACCCTCTAGAGCCCCCTGGGACTTGCTTAAGGCCTTCTAGGACTCTTCTAGGACCACGAGGAAACCAGATAGAGCCCCCTGGGACCCACTTAGGGCCTTCTAGGACCATGGTAAGACCCCGGGGAACCCTCTAGAGCACCCTGCGTCCTCTTTAGGGCCTTCTAGTACCCTTCTAGGGCCCCCAGGGACCTTCTAGAGCCCCCTGGTTCCCTTTAGAGCCTTCAAGAACCCTTCTAAGAGCCCCAGGAACCCTCTAGAGCCCGCTGGGACCCCCTTAGGGCCTTCTAGGACCCTTCTAGGACCACAAGGAACACTCTAGAGACCCCTGGGACCCCTTTAGGGCCTTCTAGGACAATTCTAGGGCCGCCAGGGTCCCTCTAGAAACCCCTGGGACCACTTAGGGCTTTCTAGGACCATTTTAAGACTCTGGAAATCAATATAGAGCACCCTGGGACACCTTAGAGCATTCTAGGTCCCTTCTAGGACCCCAGGAATCTTCTAGAACCCCCTGGGACCCCCTTAGGGCCTTCTAGGACCCTTTTAGGACCACCAGGAACCCTCTAGAGCCCTCTGGGACCCACTTAGGTCCTTCTAGGACCCTTCTAGACCCCCCAATAACCCTCTAGATCCCTCTGGGACCCCCTTAGGGCCTTCTAGCACCCTTCTAGGACCACGAGGAACTCTCTAGAGCCCACTGGGACCCCCTTAAGAACTTCAAGGACCCTTCTAGGACCACAAGAAACCATCTAGAACCCCTTGGGACTCACATAGGGCTTCTAGGATCATTGTAACACCCTGGGGAACCATCTAGAGCGTCGTGGGACCACTTAGAGCTTTCTAGGACGATTCTAGTACCACGAGGAACCCTTTAGAGCCCCCTGGGACCCATTTAGGGCCTTCTAGGACCCTTCTAGGACCACGAGGAACCCCCTAGAGCCCCCTGGGACCCCCTTAGGGCCTTCTAGGACAATTCTAGCGCCCCCAGGTACCCTCTAGAGCCCCCTGGGACACACTTAGGGCCTTCTACGACCCTTCTAGGACACAGGGAACCCTCAAGAGCCCCCTGGGACCCCCTTAGGGCTTTCTAGGGCCATGGTAAGACCCTGGGGAACCCTCCAGAGCACCCTGGGTCCTCTTTAGTGCCTTCTAGTACCCTTCTAGTGCCCCCAGGGACTCCTTAGGGCCTACTAGGACCCTTCTAGGACCACGAGAAACCCTCTAGAGCCCCCTGGGACCTCCTTAAGTCCTTCTAGGACCGTTCTAGGGTCACCAGGAACCCTCTAGAGCCCTCTGGGACCCACTTAGGGCCTTCTAAGACCCTTCTAGGACCACGAGGAACTCTCTAGAGCCCCCTGGGACTTGCTTAAGGCCTTCTAGGACTATTCTAGGACTACGAGAAACCATCTAGAGCACCCTGGGACCCACTTAGGGCATTCTAGGTTCATTTTAAGACCCTGGGGAACCCTCTAGAGCCTCGTGGTACCACTTAGAGCCTTGTAGGACCCTTCTAGGACCAGAAGGAACCCTCTAGAGCCCCCTGGGACACACTTAGGGCCTTCTAGGACCATTCTAGCGCCCCCAGGGACCGTCTAGAGCCCCCTGGGACCCCCTTAGGGCTTTCTAGGGCCATGGTAAGACCCTGGGGAACCCTCCAGAGCACCCTGGGTCCTCTTTAGTGCCTTCTAGTACCCTTCTAGGGCCCCCAGGGACCTTCTAGAGCCCCCTGGTTACCCTTTGAGCCTTCTAGAACCCTTCTAGGAGCCCCAGGAACCCTCTAGAGCTTGCTGGGACCCCCTTAGGGCCTTCTAGGACCCTTCTAGGACCACAAGGAACCCTCTAGAGCCCCTTGGGACACCTTTAGGGCCTTCTAGGACAATTCTAGGGCCGCCAGGGTCCGTCTAGAGCCCCCTGGGACCCCTTTAGGGCCTTCTAGGACCCTTCTAGGACCAGGAGAAACACTCTAGAGCCCCCTGGGACTCCCTTAGGGCCTTCTAGGATCATTGTAAGACCCTGGGGAACCCTCAAGAGCCTCGTGGGACCCCTTAGAGCCTTCTAGGACCCTTCTAGGACCACGAGGATCCCTCTAGAACCCCCTGGGACCCACTTAGGGCCTTCTAGGACCATTCTAGGACCACAAGGAACCGTCTAGAGCCCCCTGGGACACCTTAGGGCCTTCTAGGGCTCTTCTAGCTCCCCCAGTGACCCTCTAGACCCCCCTGGAACTTGCTTAAGTCCTTCTAGAACCCTTCTAGGGCCACGAGGAACCCTCTAGAGCCCCCTGGGACCCCCTTAGGGCCTTCTAGGACCATTTTAAGTCTCCGGGGAACCATCTAGAGCCCCCTGAGACCCCTTAGAACATTCTAGGACCGTTCTAGGGTCACCAGGAACCCTCTAGAGCCCTCTGGGACCCACTTAGGGCCTTCTAGGACCCTTCTCGGACCACCAGGAACCCTCTAGAGCCCCCTGGGACTTGCTTAAGGCCTTCTAGGACTCTTCTAGGACCACGAAGAAACAAGATAGAGCCCCCTGGGACCCACTTAGGGCCTTCTAGGACCATGGTAAGACCCCGGGGAACCCTCTAGAGCACCCTGCGTCCTCTTAAGGGCCTTCTAGTACACTTCTAGGGACCCAGGGACTTTCTAGAGACCCCTGGTTCCCTTTAGAGCCTTCTAGAACCCTTCTAAGAGCCCCAGGAACCCTCTAGAGCCCGCTGGGACCCCCGTAGGGCCTTCTAGGACCCTTCTAGGACCACAAGGAACCTTCTAGAGCACCCTGGGTCCCCTTTAGGGCCTTCTAGGACCATTTTAAGTCTCCGGGGAACCATCTAGAGCACCGTGAGACCTCTTAGAACATTCTAGGACCCTTCTGTGACCACGAGGAACCTACTAGAACCCCCTGGGACCCCTTTAGGGCCTTTTAGGACCCTTCTAGGCTCACCAGGAACCGTCCAGAGCCATCTGGGACCCACTTAGGACCTTCTAGGACCCTTCTAGGACCACGAGAAACCATCCAGAACCCCCTGGGACTCCTTAGAGCCTTCTAGGACCCTTCTAGGAGTCCCTGAATCCCTCTAGAGCCCCATGGAACCCACTTAGGTCCTTCTAGGACACTTCAAACACCACCAGCATCCCTCTAGAGCCCCTGGGAAGCATTTAGGGCCTTCTAAGACCCTTCTAGGACCACGAGGAACCCTCTAGAGCCCCCTGGGTCCATTTTAGGGCCTTCTAAGTCACTTCTAGGACCACTAGGAACCATGTAGACCCCCTGGGACCCTTTAGGACCTTCTAGAACCATTGTAAGACCATGGGGAACCCTCTAGAGCCCTCTGGGACCCACTTAGGACCTTCTAGGACCCTTCTAGGAGGACCACGATCCCTCTAGAGCCCCCTGGAACCACCTTAGGGCCTGCTAAAACCCTTCTAGGACCTTGAGGAACCCTCTAGAGCTCTTTGGGACCCCTATAGAAGGGTCTGGAGGCCTTCAGAAGGGTCTGGATGGGCTCTAGAAAGGTCTGGGGGCCTTCAGAATGGCCCTGGGGGGATCTAGAAGGGTCTGGAAGCCTTCAGAAGTGTCCTGAGTGGCTCTAAAACGGTCTGGGAGCTTTCAGAAGGGTCTGGATGGGCTCTAGAAGGGTCTGGGGTCCTTCAGAATGGCCCTGGGGGGATCTAGAAGGGTCTGGAGGCCTTCAGAAGGGTCCTGAGTGGCTCTAGAAGGGTCTGGGGGCCTTCAGAAGACCCTGGGTGGGCTCTAGAAGGGTCTGGGTGCCTTCAGAAGGGCCCTGGGTTGGCTCTAGAAGGGTCTGGAGGCCTTCAGAAGGGTCCTGAGGGGCTCTAGAAGGGTCCAACTTGGATCTCAAACGGTCTAGGGCCTTCAGATTGGTCCTGGGGGGCTCTAGAAGGGTCTTGGAATTTTCATAAAGGTCCTGACTGGCTCTAGAAGGGTTCTGAGGGGCTCTAGAAGGGTCTGGTGTCATTCAGAAGGGTCCTGAGGGGCTCTAGAAGGGTCTGAGAGCCTTTAGAAGGGTCCTCGGGGGCTCAAGAAAGTCATAGAAGGGTCTTAGAAGGCCCTAACAGCGTCCCAGGGTGCTCCAGAGGGTTTCCAGAAGTCTTAGAAGAGTCCTACAAGGACCTAAGGAGGTCCCAGGGTGCTCCAGAGGCTTCCTGGTGACTCTAGAAGGGTCTTTGAAAGCCCTAAGTGGGTCCCAGGTGGATCTAGCGGGTACCTGTGGGTTCTAGAAGGTTCCTAGAAGGTCGTAAGGGGGTCCCAGGGGGCTCTAGAGGGTTCCCCGGGGTCTTAAAATGGTCCTAGAATGCCCTACATTGGTCCCAGGGGGCTCTAGATGGTATCTCATGGTCCTAGAAGGATACTAGAAAACCCAAAGGGTCGCAGGGGGCTCTAGATGGTATCTCATGGTCCTAGAAGGGTCCTAGAAGGCCCTAAGTCGGTCCCAGGGGGCTCTAGAAGGTCCTTTGTGGTCCTAGAATGGTCCTAGAAGGCCCTAAGGGGGTCCCAGGGGGATGTAGAGGGTTCCAGGTGCCTCTACAAGGGTCTTAGAAAATCCTAGAATTTTCCCAGGGGGTTCTAGATTGTTCCTTGTAGTTCTAGAAGCGTTCTAGAAGGCCGTTAATGGGTCCCATGGGGTTCTAGAGGGTTCCTTGTGGTACTAGAAGGGTCCTAGAAGGCCCTAAGGAGTCCCAGGGGGCTCTAGAGGGTCCCTGGGGGCACTAGAAGTGTCCTAGAAGGTGCAAAGGGGGTCCCAGAGGGCTCTAGAGGGTCCCTGGTGGTCCTAGAAGGGTCCTAGAAGGGCCTAAGTGGGTCGCAGAGAGTTCTAGAAGGTTCCTGTGCTTCCTAGAAGGGTCCTAGAAGGACTTAAGGGGGTCCCACAGGACTCTAGAAGGTTCCCCAGGGTCTTACAATTGTCCTAGCATGTCCTATGGGGTCCCAGGGGGCTCTAGATGGTTCCTGGTGCTCCTAGAACGGTCCTAGAAGGACTTAAGGGGTTCCCAGGGGGCTCGAGAGGGTTCCTCATGGTCCTAGAATTTTCTTGGAAGGCCGAAATGGGGTCCCAGGGGGCTGTAGAAGGTTCCTGGGGCTCCTAGAAGGGTCCTAGAAGGCTCTAATGGGGTCCCAGGGGACTCTAGAGGGTCCCTGGGGCCCTTAGAATGGTCCTTGATGGTCCTAAAGGGTTCCCAGGGGACTCTAGAGGGTTCCCTGGGGTCTTACAATGGTCCTAGTATGACCTAAGGGGGTCCCAGGGGGCTCTAGATGGTTCCTGGTGTCTTAAAATTGTCCTAGAAAGGCCTAAGTGATTCCCAGAAGGATCTAGAAGGTTTCTTGTGGTCCTAGAAGGTTCCTAGAAGGCCCTAAAGGGGTCCCAGGGGCTCGAGAGGGTTACTGGGTCTCCTAGAAGGGCTCAAGAAAGCCCTAAGGTGGTCCCAGGGGGTCGAGAGGGTTCCTCGTGGTTCTAGAAGGGTCCCAGAAGGTTCTAAGGGGGTCCCAGGGGGCTCTAGAGGTATTCTCGTGGTCCTAGAAGGGTCCTAGAAGGCCCTAAGTGGGTCCCCGGGGGCTCTAGAAAGTTCTTCATGGTCCTAGAAAGGCCCTAGAATGTCCTAAGAGGGTCCCAGAGGGCTCTAGATGGTTCCTGGTGGTCCTAGAAGTGTCCTAGAAGGCCCTAAATGGGTCCCAGGGGGATCTAGAGGGTTCCTCGAGGTCCTAGAAGGGCCCTAGAAGGCCCTAAGGGGGTCCCAGGGGGCTCTAGAGGGTTCCTGGTGGTCCGAGAAGGGTCCTAGAAGGAGCAAAGGTGGTCCCAGGGACCTCTAGAGAGTTCCTCGTGGTCCTAGAAGGGTCCTAGAAGGCCCTATGTGGTTCCAGGGGGCTCTAGAGTTTCCCTGGGGGTGCTAGAAGAGTCCTAGAAGGCCCTATGGGGGTCCTAGGGGGCTCTAGAGTGTTCCTCATGGTCCTAGAAGGGTCCTAGAAGGCCCTAAATGCGTTCCAGGGGGCTCTAGAGGGTTCCTCGTGGACCTAGAAGAGACCTACAAGGCTCTAAGGGGTCCCACGAGGCTCTAGAGTGTTCCCCAGTGTCTTACAATGATCCTAGAAGGCCCTAAGTGTGTCCCAGAGAGCTCTAAATGGTTTCTTGTGGTCCTAGAAGGGTCCTTGAAGGTCTTCATGGGGTCCCAGTGGGCTCTAGAGTGTTCCTGGTGGTCCGAGAAGGGTCCTAGAAGGAGCAAAGGGGGTCCCAGGGAGCTCTAGAGAGTTCCTCGTGGTCCTAGAAGGGTGCTAGAAGGCCCTAAGTGGGTCCCAGGTGTCTCTAGAGGGTTCCAGGGGTCACTAGAAGGGTCCTAGAAGGCCCTAAGGTGGTCCCAGGTGGTTCTAGAAGGTTCCTGGGGTCCTAGAAGGGTCCTAGAATGCTCTAAGGTGTCCCAGGGTGCTCTATATTGATCTCTGGAGTCTTAAAATGGTCCTAGAAAGCCCTAAAGTGGTCCCAGGGGGCTCTAAAGGGTCCCTGGGGGCCCTAGAATGGTCCTAGAAGGCCCTAAAGGAGTCCCAGGGGGCTCTAGAGGGTCCCTGGGGGCACTAGAAGGGTCCTAGAAGGCCCTCAGGGGGTCCCAGAGGGCTCTAGAGGGTTCCCTGTGATCCTAGAAGGGTCCTAGAAGGCCCTAAGGAGTCCCAGGGGTCTCTAGAGGGTCCCTGGGGGCACTAGAAGGGTCCTAGAAGGTGCAAAGGGGGTCCTAGAGGGCTCTAGAGGGTCCCTGGTGGTCCTAGAAGGGTTCTAGAAGGGCCTAAGGCGGTCGCAGAGAGTTCTAGAAGGTTCCTGGGACTCCTAGAAGGGTCCTAGAAGGACTTAAGGGAGTCCCACAGGACTCTAGAGGGTTACCCGGGGTCTTACTATTGTCCTAGAAGGTCCTATGGGGTTCTAGGGGGCTCTAGATGGTTCCTGGTGCTCCTAGAAGGCTCCTAGAAGGCCTTAAGGGGGTCCCAGGGGGCTCGAGAGGGTTCCTCGTGGTCCTAGAAGGGTCTTGGAAGGCCGTAAAGTGGTCCCAGGGAGCTGTAGAAGGTTCCTGGGGCTCCTAGAAGGGTCCTAGAAGGCTCTAAGGGGGTCCCAGAGGGCTCTAGAGGGTTCCCTGTGGTCCTAGAAGGGTCCTAGAAGGCCCTAAGGAGTCCCAGGGGTCTCTAGAGGGTCCCTGGGGGCACTAGAAGGGTCCTAGAAGGTGCAAAGGGGGTCCCAGAGGGCTCTAGAGGGTCCCTGGTGGTCTTAGAAGGGTCCTAGAAGGGCCTATGTGATTCCAGGGGGCTCTAGAGTGTCCCTGGGGGTGCTAGAAGAGTCCTAGAAGGCCCTATGGGGGTCCTAGGGGGCTCTAGAGTGTTCCTCATGGTCCTAGAAGGGTCCTAGAAGGCCCTAAAGGGGTTCCAGGGGGCTCTAGAGGGTTCCTCGTGGTCCTAGAAGAGACCTACAAGGCTCTAAGTGGTCCCACGAGGCTCTAGAGGGTTCCCCAGTGTCTTACAATAATCCTAGAAGGCCCTAAGTCGGTCCCAGAGAGCTCTAGAGAGTTCCTCGTGGTCCTAGAAGGGTCCTAGAAGGCTCTAAGGGGGTCCCAGGGGACTCTAGAGGGTCCCTGGGGGCCTTAGAATGGTCCTTGATGGCCCTAAAGGGTTCCCAGGGGACTCTAGAGGGTTCCCTGGGGTCTTACAATGGTCCTAGTACGACCTAAGGTGGTCCCAGGGGGCTCTAGATGGTTCCTGGGGTCTTAAAATGGTCCTAGAAAGGCCTAAGTGATTCCCAGGGGGCTCTAGAAGGTTTCTTGTGGTCCTTGAAGGTTCCTAGAAGGCCCTAAAGGGGTCCCAGGGGGCTCGAGAGGGTTACTGGGTCTCCTAGAAGGGCTCAAGAAAGCCCTAAGGTGGTCCCAGGGGGTCGAGAGGGTTCCTCGCGGTTCTAGAAGGTTCCCAGAAGGTTCTAAGGGGGTCCCAGGGGGCTCTAGAGGTTTTCTCGTGGTCCTAGAAGGGTCCTAGAAGGCCCTAAGTTGGTCCCAGGGGGCTCTAGAAAGTACTTCGTGGTCCTAGAAAGGCCCTAGAAGGTCCTAAGAGGGTCCCAGAGGGCTCTAGATGGTTCCTGGTGGTCCTAGAAGTGTCCTAGAAGGCCCTAAATGGGTCCCAGGGGGCTCTAGAGGGTTCCTGGTGGTCCGAGTAGGGTCCTAGAAGGAGCAAAGGGGGTCCCAGGGAGCTCTGGAGAGTTCCTCGTGGTCCTAGAAGGGACCTATGTGGTTCCAGGGGGCTCTAGAGTGTCCCTGGGGGCGCTAGAAGAGTCCTAGAAGGCCCTATGGGGGTCCTAGGGGGCTCTAGAGTGTTCCTCATGGTCCTAGAAGGGTCCTAGAAGGCCCTAAAGGGGTCCCAGAGGGCTCTAGAGGGTTCCCTGTGGTCCTAGAAGGGTCCTAGAAGGCCCTAAGGAGTCCCAGGGTTCTCTAGAGGATCCCTTGGGGCACTTGAAGGGTCCCAGGAGGTGCAAAGTGGGTCCCAGAGGGCTCTAGAGGGCCCCTGGTGGTCCTAGAAGGGTCCTAGAAGGGCCTAAGGGGGTCGCAGAGAGTTCTAGAAGGTTCCTGGGGCTCCTAGAAGGGTCCTTGAAGGACTTAAGGGGGTCCCAGAGGACTCTAGAGGGTTACCCGGGGTCTTACTATTGTTCTAGAAGGTCCTATGGGGTCCCAGGGGGCTCTAGATGGTTCCTGGTGCTCCTAGAAGGCTCCTAGAAGGCCTTAAGGGGTTCCCAGGGGGCTCGAGATGGTTCCTCGTGGTCCTAGAAGGGTCTTGGAAGGCCCTAAAGGGGTCCCAGGGGGCTCGAGAGGGTTAGTGGGTCACCTAGAAGGGCTCAAGAAAGCCCTAAGGTGGTCCCAGGGCGTCGAGAGGGTTCCTCGTGGTTCTAGAAGGTTCCCAGAAGGTTCTAAGGGGGTCCCAGAGGGCTCTAGAGGTTTTCTCGTGGTCCTAGAAGGGTCCTAGAAGGCCCTAAGTGGGTCCCAGGGGGCTCTAGAAAGTTCTTCGTGGTCCTAGATAGGCCCTAGATGGTCCTAAGGGGGTCCCAGGGGGCTCTAGGGGGTTCCTGGTGGTCCAAGAAAGGTCCTAGAAGGAGCAAAGGGGGTCCCAGGGAGCTCTAGAGAGTTCCTCGTGGTCCTAGAAGGGTCCTAGAAGGCCCTATGTGGTTCCAGGGGGCTCTAGAGTGTCTCTGGGGGTGCTAGAAGAGTCCTAGAAGGCCCTATGGGGGTCCTAGGGGGCTCTAGAGTGTTCCTCATGGTCCTAGAAGGGTCCTAGAAGGCCCGAAAGGGGTTCCAGGGGGCTCTAGAGGGTTCCTCGTGGTCCTAGAAGAGACCTACAAGGCTCTAAGGGGTCCCACGAGGCTCTAGAGGGTTCCCCAGTGTCTTACAATGATCCTAGAAGGCCCTAAGTGGGTCCCAGAGAGCTCTAGATGGTTTCTTGTGGTCCTAGAAGGGTCCTTGAAGGTCTTCATGGGGTCCCAGTGGGCTCTAGAGAGTTCCTCGTGGTCCTAGAAGGGTGCTAGAAGGCCCTAAGTGGGTCCCAGGTGTCTCTAGAGGGTTCCAGGGGTCACTAGATGGGTCCTAGAAGGCCCTAAGGTGGTCCCAGGGGGTTCTAGAAGGTTCCTGGGGTCCTAGAAGGGTCCTAGAATGCTCTAAGGTGTCCCAGGGTGCTCTATATTGATCTCTGGAGTCTTAAAATGGTCCTAGAAAGCCCTAAAGTGGTCCCAGGGGGCTCTAAAGGGTCCCTAGGGGCCTTAGAATGGTCCTAGAAGGCCCTAAAGGAGTCCCAGGGGGCTCTAGAGGGTCCCTGGGGGCACTAGAAGGGTCCTAGAAGGTGCAAAGGGGGTCCCAGAGGGCTCTAGAGGGTCCCTGGTGGTCCTAGAAGGGTCCTAGAAGGGCCTAAGGGGGTCGCAGAGAGTTCTAGAAGGTTCCTGGGACTCCTAGAAGGGTCCTAGAAGGACTTAAGGGGGTCCCACAGGACTCTAGAGGGTTGCCCGGGGTCTTACTATTGTCCTAGAAGGTCCTATGGGGTTCTAGGGGGCTCTAGATGGTTCCTGGTGCTCCTAGAGGGCTCCTAGAAGGCATTAAGGGGGTCCCAGGGGGCTCGAGAGGGTTCCTCGTGGTCCTAGAAGGGTCTTGGAAGGCCATAAAGGGGTCCCAGGGGGCTGTAGAAGGTTCCTGGGGCTCCTAGAAGGGTCCTAGAAGGCTCTAAGTGGGTCCCAGAGGGCTCTAGAGGGTTCCCTGTGGTCCTAGAAGGGTCCTAGAAGGCCCTAAGGAGTCCCAGGGGTCTCTAGAGGGTCCCTGGGGGCACTAGAAGGGTCCTAGAAGGTGCAAAGGGGGTCCCAGAGGGCTCTAGAGGGTCCCTGGTGGTCCTAGAAGGGTCCTAGAAAGGCCTATGTGGTTCCAGGGGGCTCTAGAGTGTCCCTGGGGGTGTTAGAAGAGTCCTAGAAGGCCCTATGGGGGTCTTAGGGGGCTCTAGAGTGTTCCTCATGGTCCTAGAAGGGTCCTAGAAGGCCCTAAGGGGGTTCCAGGGGGCTCTAGAGGGTTCCTCATGGTCCTAGAAGAGACCTACAAGGCTCTAAGTG